>NC_071261.1:15999075-16226575 GCF_023375685.1 Ictalurus furcatus
GCTAAGGGAGAAGCGTATCCAGCAACTTGCTAAAGTTTTACCCAAATAAATAAATAAATAAATAAAAATAAACTATGACCAATGGCAGTTACCTCTAAAGAATGCAGCCTGGTCAGAATATGGTACATTAAGATTGTTGCAGAGGGTTTTGTGTTGGTTTTGACAGAAAAAGAGATGACATAATACGATTGAGTGAAAACGATTCCATGCCTCATGGATTCTTGAAAAAAGGACCTCTGTTTTAGAACTGTACAACAACAACATCATCAATAATAAACAAACAAACAAAAAACAAGAAGAAAAGTTGCCTGTAGCAGTTCAAAACAACATCACCAGCATTATTTAAAATTCTTTTAAAAGTACTAAAATAAAGACAATGTGTATGTGACTAGCTATGTTTCCACCCAAGTTGTGAATTTAACTTATGGGGAAATTGGAATATTGCATAAAACATTTCAGAGTAAAGCATTGTTTCAACCCCATGTGGTCAAGAGAACATAATCGTCACTTCCAGGGAAACTGGTGCATTTCGCTCACCGCCATTTCTTCTTTTATGAGCCAATTATCCAATCACATGATTTGTTCAGATAAAGTCACATGCCTTGTTTGATGCGCATCGAGGAATTTATTTGGTAAATGTGTTTCCTCTGTAGTTTATGCGTGTCTTCTTATGAAATAAAATATTCATCCACCTCAATTGAGCGCATGCGTTTTTATGCGCATTTTGGAGATTTTATTCACATCTGGTGTTGCGAATAAATGCGATATCCCAAAATTCACACAAAAATACGTGGATGGAAACATAGCTAATGATGCTCTGTGGGGTCCCACCCAGGGTGTATTCTTGGGATAGGCTCTGGTGTTACTGAAGATGAATGAATGAATGAATGAATGAATGAATGAAGTGAAGCAAAGAAGTCTTGTCAGAACCTTCCAGAGCTGGTCTGAAAGAGTGTTACATCTTATGTCTTAATAAATAAGTAAGGCAAAGATTGAGCAAGTGATCTAGCAGAGTTATAACAGAGATATCAGGACGAATGTAGGAGTGAATGTTACCTGAACGAACCCAAAGGTTGCTCAAATGATTCAAAAGTATTTAAAGGCAGTTAAAGCAAGGTTCATCTGTGCTTCACCCTGACTCGAGCTGATTGCTATGTATAACATGCCAACAGCAGCAAAAACAATAGTGCATTGGATATCGGAGAAAACATACCAGATATCAGATCCTGTAACAAATGGCAAAGATTTGAATTGTATTTGGAAAAGAAATATGTTTTTTGGAACTGGAAATGCTTACATATACTTGACTTGACTGCTTTTTCTTTTGTTGGGATTGATTTTATTACAATTATACTTTATTATATTTATTATATTTTAAATGTAAGTGATTTTGTATGAAAGGTTTAAATGTAAAGTGCTTCAGTTAAAACGAAACATTTGAAAGCTTGGTAGTTTTTTAAAAAAAATATCAGATAGGTATCAGTGCTCAAGGTTTCAGTATCAGTATCAATAGCAGAAAAGAAAACTTGCTATTGTGCCATCTGTAATTAATATCATACATTATCAGAGGTGAAATAAACTCTCTTGGCATTGATTATTGATAAGTGAAGGTGGAGCTTAAGGCCTGAGTTAAGTTGAACTCACCTATAATGTAGGTGAGTTTTTTCACACCTAACAAAGAAATTCAACACATTACACAGGACTTTTTTGACATGGCCAATTTTCAAAATGTTACAGAAGCCACAGTCCAACAAGTTTTCTTGTCAAGATATGTGGAATTCACTTTAATTGCACATCTATGAGAGAGTCTACTGAAAAATTTCAAAATTCACTGGCAACTTTCAAATTTCAGTTGCTGCACATGCAAACGGAAGATTTGATTTCTAGAAGAATCCAAACATTTGTTGTTTTAGAACATTGCATTGAATGAAATGGAGATTAATAGAAATATTAAACCAATTTGTAAACAAACAAATTTGATACAAACAGTTACAAACAGTAAACAATGCACAATTGAAATGAAATTTTAAAAGGTTTACAAATGTTTGTTTAAAGATTTCAGAACCAATTCCACACTTGTGTTTAGAGCGAAGTGCAGTGGAGTCTGGATTGCAAATTCAGAGCAGATAGTTACAGTAACAAACAATATACTGAGTTACAATTAAAACCCTAAAACTGATAATAGAGACAAAGAGAAACGTGAAAGTTCTGGGTCAGAAGGGTATCAACAGCACCATGTGTGCAGGAATATCATCCAGTAGAATCCTGACCCAGCCCATACCATATAGGAGGCCTAATTGAATTTTTGGATGACTTCTGTAGAATGGAATAGGAACGTTTGAATGGGAAAATAAAGCTACTCCATCCTGGTCAGGGTCGAGGTGATTCCAGACCCTATTCCAGGAAAGCAAAGTAAGAGGCTGGAATACACCCTGGATGGGATTCACACCGAGGGGTAATCTAGCTTAACCACTTTCCCTACTGCCATGCTTTTTTGAGAACAGGGCAGAAACTAGAGAACCCAGAGGAAACCCGCATGAACATGAGGAGGACATGTGAAACTCCACATAGACAGTTACCAGAGCTCAGGATTGAAACAGAAACCCTGGAGCTGTGAGGCGATAACGGTACCCGCTGAACCACCATGCTGCATGCCTTTGAAAGATTGTAATCAAGTTTGTTGTTTTTTTTTTCTGTTATGGTTAGCATTATTGTTTTTGTTCCTCTTTTCATTTGTAACTGTTTTCCTGTTGTGTATAAATCGAGATCTGTTTGCGATTGTAATTGAAGAAGTTGAAAATGTTTAAACTGTCAACCAGAAGATCATCTACTGCATCTACTGTAATGCCACCAGCTGTTATTTAGTAAAAAAAAAAAAATTGTTTGGTCTTTTTGCTCTGCTTGACAAAGTATTATTGTTGGAAGATAAGTAATGCTGGTGTTTTGATAAATGAGATACATTTGTGGTGTTTTGGTAGTTTGGTAAATTAACTGCCTGTTTGTGAAAGACGTATGTGAAATGTTTTACTTGCATTTGTCAAAAATAAATGAATGAATGAATGAATGAATAAATATCTAAAAAGTAAAAACATTTAGACATATCAGCCATATTATTGCCATCCTCACAACTGACTTGTTCTGTTATGACAGTCTATATTTAATAAGAACTTTTTATTAACACATGATATTCTTACTAACTTTGTGATGGCTCTGTGGGTGAATGCATCCAACACTTCCTAGTGGCTTTTAAATCACAATTTGCACCTTACACTGAGAGTGTGTAGTAGGCGGTCTCTGGCACAGATGAACGATGAGCTTCAGCCAAAAGTGAACGTTAAATTTAGTCGAGCACATTTCGCAGCCGCTTCAAGGTATGTTTTGCACTGCACCTCCTTTCGTATGTACAACTGGCTTAAATGTCTTGTTGGTGTAAATTTAAATTCTTCTTTATTATGTCCTGGGGTGTGCAAACTATTGCACTCATTTGTATAATGATCAGCAGTGCAAAGTTGTTTATATAGAACAATCTATTTGCTGGTTAATATGTAATGAGGAAATCATTCGACAATACATTTATTTGATCAAAACCACAAAACAGTGTATTATACTTATGACATATGCTGATATTAATAGAATGTTTGTTTATATTTAGAAAAATATGCGGATAATAAAAAGTCTTATTTGTGCCTCATAAAATATGAATACATGAATAGAAATGGGCAATAAAGAACATCTCACAACTCATTGTAGGTAAAATATATCTTATAAATGTCACATTTATTATATATCTCATAAATATATTCTGAAGATAAACCAAACAAACAACCATAAAACAACAAAATTGAAAGCTTCTCTGAGTAGAAAAGGTATATACTATATATTTTGTGTTTTTTTTAAATCAAATTTGTTTATACATTTTTACATAGAATTCCTATTAGATAATTTGTAAAATGGCAAATGCATTTAAAACCAAACTGTGAAGGTTGCATTACTTTTAGATTCATATAAAAGAAAGAAGAACTGATCTCAAAATATCATCTTTAGAAGAGATTAATAAAATAAATGTTTTTTTTTTTAAATAAACAATCAACAATTTTGTCTCCTGCAAATCTCCAAATAAACACACTAGCCAATTACATTCCTAAATGAATAGATAATAGAGGAAATTTACCATGAGATGACTAGGAGCTGTTCACTGTAGCCCATTTCAACATGCAAGTATTGCACTTTATTCTCAAACCATCACTGGTTTCAATAAATACCATCTTGGGGGGGGGGGGGGGGTGAGTGACGTCCCGTAACATTATCACCAAATAAATCAAGAGGCTTAAACGGCTGCTCACACAAGTTCTGCTGAAATCATGGGGCTTTAAAATTAAGAGCAGGAAGACAGCAGCCCATCAGCTTTATTTGTTTGCAGTGAAATCCTCGCCCTGTCTCACGGTAAAGGCCTGACTGGAGTGTTGAAACATCACGGGCAAGTGTGTGAGATTGTGGAGATGGGCACTGCCCTCTTCTGGACTGCTCCTGATATCGCTTGTTAGTGAACACTGTGCTTCAGGTCAGAGGTTTTTCAAGAGCTGGGTGCCTGTATTAACATATAGCTATAATAGTAATACAGTAATGACAGGACATTTAAGGCAACACAGGCACTGTTTTTTTTTTTTTTCATGTTGGATTAGAAAAAAAGAAGAGCTGATTCTGATTCTCTGTTAGGAAATAATTTAAAAGTTATTAGTGTACATTTCAACTTAGCCTGTTTGAGATTCACTGCTCTATTACCCCTGCTCAACACAGATATCATCCAATCTGATCGTTATTATTTAGTCATACATGTTTATGACACCTCCATAAGCTCTTAAAGATCCCTGATATAAACCTATATAATCATTCCAAATGGTTTATTCCAATAAGCATTAACTAATCATAAAGTCTGCTTTCGTCAACTGTAAAGTTAAGTTTACATAATATCTGTGTGAAGTGACATAGCTTTGGCTTGGCATAACGTTGTGTTGTAGACTTAAATGTAACTCAACATGAATTCATTAGTCTGTGGCTGACGTAAGTTAGAATGTCATGACAAATGATTACATAGCTCATGTTTATGTTGTTCTTATGTCGAGTGTATGTCATTTTGTCATGTCAGCTATACGTCATGTTAGGAAGATGTCATGTAGACCTATGAGCACTACTTTTGAAGTAAAATGTTACCTCTTATATCAAAATGTCTTAATTACTTACTGTATTTTCTGATCTTAAATTCACTGTATCCGACCTACTAGTCACCATTTTACATTTTGACATTACGTGATGTTTTTTCTTTCCCCATGCACACGTTTTATTGTTTTCTGTCACTTTATATTGTACATCCTACACTGAGGTGGCGATATGAGCTCATATTCTGGCATACTGACGGATGAATACTGGACAGCACAGTGTGATACTTCTCAAGAACAGTAGGACAACCCAGTCATGGCATAAATCTGTCCACCTCTCTCTCTCTCTCTCTCCCCCTCTCTCTCTCTCGCTCTCTCTCTCTGTCTTTCAATAGCACTCTCTCTCTTTCTCTTGGTCTATCTCTCTCGTTCTCTTGCTCTCTCTCTCTCTCTCTCTCTCTCTCTCTCTCTCTCTTTTATATCTCCACACAGTAGTGTGATCCCCTCACAGAGATAGAGATAACTGCACATTTCCATTCTAGCATTTATGTATGTTTGTGATGGGATACAGATGGTCTCCCTCGAACCAAATATGCTAATATAATGCATTTCTGGACCATTTCACTTAACACGATGAACAATATCCTGGTCCTTTATACCAGTTTACATGTTATGCAGTGTCGCATGGGTTGCCAGGCCACAGCAGATGCTCTCAGCATTGGAAGCACTACAACAGCAAAGTTGCCACATCTCCAAAGCCTCCTGTACCATGTCTCTTCTCCAAGGATCTCTTGAATTACTGCCCCAGACCCCCTCCCCCCCACCACCATTCATAATCAGCTGCTGCTTGGTAAAGAGGTAGGATGGGGGGGAGGGGGAGACACACATCAGCTAACGAGGTCTTTGTCGAAGCCTGATGTCCTCACAATGAAAGGAGAGAAAAACGTATGACTTCTCAGGCCCTGGCTCCTGTGTTCAGCGCTAACATGCCTTCAGGCAAGTGCTTGAAAAATAATCAGGCCTGATTTCCAATTCTACACTCATTAAGACGAGAGTGCGTTCACACAGAGGGGAGGGTTGAGTGGATGTGTGTGTGTCTGGAGGGAGCGTGTGTGTGTGTGTGTGTGTGTGTGTAATGTAGCTATGGTAATTTAAGAAGTGTGATTATTTCACGGAAAAGGTGTGGAGTTACACTTTAAACAAAGTTAGACTGCGTGTAATGGCAAATGAGTTACAGAATGTGTTTAACACCTAAAAACTGATACTAAACTATCTATCATTTAATAAGCATTTAAAAATGGTAGATTCTGGAATTATATATCTGTCACTATAATTTAATTAGAGGACTGAGTGTCAGATCGCATAATGATTGACAGTAGTGGCACCCTGGCGATCTCAGTCAAAAATGCCACAGAATTATATTTTGTACAAGAAAACTACACTAAATTATCACATTGTATTGAAAGCAGTAGCCCGACAGTGCAGAAGCGGTGTCGTTAGTGTTTCTGGTTTAAAAGAGCTTTACTGACCTCATATTTAAGGATATACTATACTAATACTGGCCTAATCACAACTGAGTCCCAACTTTTACAGCACTAAGCATATACAGTTAGATCAACTGCTGACTACTGTGATGATCTCATCTCATCCACTCTTCCTATTAAAAATATATACACTGATCAGCCATAAAATTAAAACCACCTGCCTAATATTGTGTAGGTCCCCATTGTGCTTCTAAAAGAGCTCTGACCCATTGAGGCATGGGCTCCACAAGACCTCTGAAGGTGTGCTGTGGTGTCTGGTACCAAGACGTTAGCAGCAGATTCTTTAAGTCCTGTGAGTTGAAGTCGAGGTGGGTCCTCCATGGATCAGACTTGTTTTTCCAGCACATCCCACAGTTGCTAGGTCGGACTGATATATGGGGAATGGGGAGGCCAAGTCAACACCTTGAACTCTTTCTCTGGTTCCTCAAACCATTCATGAACATTTTTTGCAGTGCTCCAGGGTGCATTATCCTGCTGAAAGAGGCCACTTCCAACAGGGGAATACTGCACCCGTCAATGGTTTTAATGTCATGGCTGGTTGGTGTATATAAATAAATAAATTAATTAAACCTAGTCACCATGATCATTAATAAACTACTACACAAGAAAGCTGTGTATACACAATGCTAAAAATGCTAGAAGCCTTTTTGGTTATGGCCTCTAATGGGGAAAAGAGGCTGAGTGAAAGAGGTCACTTACGTTTGTGTGCTTGGGATGGATAGTGGATTATAAATTCCACTGCAGCTTTAACCAGTAAAACGCTAATCATGAAAATAAGGGTTTTAATATGCTGGCAAAGGTCAGAGTCGTTATGAATAATATGGTCTCCTGATCATAAGAGCAAACTGGCCCAGCACACTCTCATTTATGGTCGAGATCACTTCACATGCTGAACATGCAGGTTTGTTAGTCTCTAGCAGTTATGTCATTATTATTATGTGTGTTTGCCCAGAAAAGACATTTAAAAGCAGTTAGCAGTATGCAGTTTGCGTTTGACATTACAGCCAGTCTTAGTCTATCTGTATAAAGAAAGCCATTTTTCATAACTCATATCATATATGTGACAAAATATTGGGTAAAAACACTATATTCTTCTAAAAAAACGTGAAGGAAAAAAGGACCGGGAGTTGAAAAAATCATGCAGGATATCAAATCAAAATACAGGATGTAACCTTATTCTTCTCTAAGACAGAGTTTACTAAGCTGTTGCAGCAGACATATTAAAACAATAAACTAACAAGCTAGCTAGCTATGTAGCCAACTGGAACCAGGTTGACCAAAAGTATTTGGACGCCTGATCATCACATCCAGATGTGGTTTTTCCCCAAACTGTTGCCACAAATCTGGAAGCGCACAATGTCTTTTTATGCCGTGGCATTAAGCTATCCCTTCAATGGGATTAAAGGGCACAAACATGTTCCAGCGTGACAAAGCCCTTGTATACAAAGCGAGTTCCATGAAGACATGGTTTACCAAGGTTGATGTGGAAAAACAGGAATGTCCTGCACTGTGACCTGACCTCAACCCAACTGAACACCTTTGGGATGAACTGGAATGTGGACTGCACCTCAGACCTCCTCACTTGATATCAGTGCCTGAGCTGGTAATGCGCTTTTGTCTGAATGAACAAATCCCCACAGTCCCACTCCAAAATCTAGTGGAAAGCTTTCCCATGGTTAATGCCCATGGTTTGGGAATGGGCACATGAGTGTGATGGCCAGGTGTCCATGTACAATACTTTTGGCCATATAGTGTATCTAAGTTACTCATCTAAAATATGTCATATCACACAGAAGATTTTATGATTATATGTATTGTCAGCCAATATAGATAAGTAACATAAGTAATATAAGTAATATATTAATAACTTTAGCTAATCAGCTGCCTAAATATGTTAATTACCCAAATATAAATTTTCTTTAAATAGATATGAAATAATTAATCTGTGCCAGGAGTCAGCTTTTTGCAAATTAGATAAAATCAAATTAATATATGAAGAAGAAGTAAGGGTTTCTGTAGTGTAGGAGGATGCACATTTTCAAATCTGGATATTTATTAAAACTTATTTACTCACATCTACTGGTAATGCTTTTCAAATCATCACTGAGATTGCTCATAGGATAATTTCTGATATCAGATTCATATTTTGCTCTCAGAAAATTCCTAGACAGTAATACAATTGTGTTTTTCAAATATCTGTAACCTATGACATGGATGTGGCAAATTAGAGCCTATAATGTATATCATAATCATCAAGACGTTAATAATCATCTGAAACATTTGTATTTCAAGCGTACATGCAAAATGCAATTTTAAGCAGCACTCTCCACCATCATTAAAATAGCATTTGAGGAAATATCTTTTGGAAGAATGGTGTTGCATTGGAGGCTACAATGTTCACAGGCTCACCAAAACTGGACAGTTGAAGATTGGAAAAAAAAACATTGCATGAACATTTTACAGTTTCGTCGAGCGTCTGTGCACTGTAGCCTCAGATTCCTGTTCTTGGCAGACAGAAGTGGTGGTTTTCTGCTGTTGTAGCCCATCCGCCTCAAGTTTTGGTGTGTTGTACATTCTGAAATGCTTTTCTGCTCAGCACGGCTGGAAAGAGTGTTTTTTATTTTATTTAAATTATTTAGTTTTTGTTGACTTCCTGTCAGCATGAACAAGTCTGGCCATTCTCCTCTGGCCTTTCTCATTAACAAGGCATTTCCACCAGCAAAACTTGCACTTAATGGATGTTTTTTAGTTTTTTCACCATTCTATGTAAACTCTACAGATGGTTTTGTGTGAAAATCCCAGGACATGAGCAGTGTCTGAAATACTCATAGTTGCCAATCTGGCACCAACAGCCATGCCACAGTCAAGGTCACTGAGAACATTGTGAACATTGGCTGAAGCTTTTTTTTTTTTTTTTAACTAAAGCTGCTGGTATCAGTGGGGGCAAGTTACCCATTTCAACTAACACCACAATACCATGTAACATTTTTTTTTTTTTAAAGTAGAGCTTTAGTTAAAAAAAAAAAAAAATGTTACATGGTATTGTGGTGTTAGTTGAAATGGGTAACTTGCCCCCACTGATACCAGCAGCACACTGCAAGATCAACACACAGACATTATTTCTCAGAATGAATATTTAGATCCCCCCTTTGTTTGTTTATTTAATTATTTATTCATTTATTTATTTTATCTGAGCACCTGCCTCTGCGAAAAAATCTGCATGTTACTGATTCCCACCACTCTGTCTGGCATAAGCTCTCTGTTGTGTGTTGCTTTCATCTCACCACAGCTGCTGGCTGGCCCCTCTCTCTCTTTCTCTCTCTCTTTCTCTCTCTCTCTCTCTCTCTCTCTTTTTCATATGCACGCACATGAGCAGAAGGTGGCATGGTGTGCCCATATGGATGACCTGGTGCAGGGGGCTAGATGAAACACTTACACTTGATTGGTTATTTTCCACTCCACCAATGTCCCTGTCGGTTTTGATTGGCCATTCATTACACACTGATTTCTCTGAAGTGAGAGCCAGGGGGATGGATGGGATTGAGTGATAGAAAAGGGATAAAATGAATAGCAGGACAGTTCACCCTTGCACTCTGGTCCATTCATAGTGGCTCGCCAGCACACACTCTCATTCACTGACGCTGCTCAGGTCAATCTCCGCCTGGCTGTGACGGCATTTAATGAGACTTTGGATTCGGATTTGAATAATGAGAGACGCTTTGGCTAGGAATATGTCTGACCTGAACTGTGACCACAGCATTGTGTAAGGGGGAAAAAAATCTTAAATCTGTTTAATGATTAAACATTGATCAAGCAACGATCAAACATTGCTTTCACGTATCAACAACCTGCTCAAAGGGTCAACACTCAAGCCTGGCATGCCGTAATCCCCAAATCAAATTTTAAACTTCTGAGCTGTAATGAGAAACTGAGGATTGGAGGGGCCACTTGTGTGGGCAAAGGTCAAGCTAATTGACAAGAGAAGCAAGGATATACCCCCCCCCCCCCCCACCCTACCCCATGCACACACACACACACCTATACACCTCTGAGCATTTTACGACATCTCAGAACACTTCACACTTATTTTGAACAGACAGACAGGAGGAGATTCATCAGCGGGATGTGCTATTAAGAATCACCCCAACCTTCTGCACACCTCTGCCATTTTTTTTCCCTTTCACCTCTCAGAGTTGCAGATCCTTGGGATTAAAGACGGGAAAGGACAATTGGAAGCATGTAATGATGTACTGATGTGACGTGGCACTCTCTATCTGTCTTACTGTATCTCAACCATACACAAGCACAATCATGCCCGGCTGGCATAGGTAAGGGACAGATTGGCGAGAGAAGAGTGGGATGGGGGAGGATGGAACAACAATATGTTGAGTGGGAATGAGAGAGAGAGAGAGAGAGAGAGAGAGAGAGAGAGAGAGAGAGAGAGAGAGAGACAGATGGCTCCAACAGGGAATCACACACACCAAGGAGCAAGTAGAGAGACTGAGTCCCAGGGTTGGGACTTGATGTTCCTTGTTCCCCTGAGCCATTTTCTTCTTCCTTCTCTTTGAACAGCAAAGTCCATGGGTCTCGTTTGTCTTCCCTCTTTTTTCCCTCTAGCTCTTCTCTCCAAACATGGCTAAATCTTCAAAAGCATCAACATCCCTCTCCCTTCGCCTCCCATCCTCAATTCCGGACATATGTTATCAGATGATAAAACGCACTGATGTGAAACAGACAAGGACATGTGTCCAACATGCAACACAAGCTTTTTTGAGAATTTCCTAATTCAAGGTCAGTCCTTCAGTGAAATGAGGTATGCAGAGGCAGGAAAGCAATTTATTTGTTGTTGTTGTTGTTGTTGTTTTAAAAATGCAGCTTCCATTTTTTTTTTCGCAGTGGACATGTGGGATGATAGGAGCTTGTCAGAAAGTGTAGGCCACTCGGAAAAAAAAAAAGAAAAAGAAATGTGCACCTGTCTTTGCAATGTGTTAGGCTGTAACTCACACCAGATTCATCGCCAATTATATTAGAAAAAGACTTAGACCATCTGGATGGCAAGATTAGGGTTTTGAAAAATAACTAGAATATGGAGTGAAAATATGCTTTTAAATTTCTGTTTAACAGCAGGGCAAGTGAGAATAATCCTTTTGTCAAATCCAAAGAACAAATCACTAATTAGCAAAACAAATTGTGAGAAATCGGGCGAGATGGACCACAAACACCTGTGTTTACACTTTTACAATTATTTAAGCTCTGTACCAATTCGTAATTGTTTGCGATGTTTATTTAAAATGTTTATATACTTGGACAGTTATGGTTTTTTTTTTTTGTTTGTTTGTTTGTTTGTTTGTTTTACAGGCTAGTTTTGAAAAGTGAAATATGTTCCGGTAATTACTTTTAAGGTGTACAAAAGGTGAGAACTGAAGCACTCGATATACTGTAATAAAAAGGTACGTACTAATTATATGTACAAGTCAAGCCACATGTGCAAGGAAAATAACCAATGAAAATAATCTGCACATTTTCCTCTAAATGAGTAATATGTGTAGTCAAATAAACAATCTTAGTTTTGCATGGTTACCACTAACCATAGGCTTCTGCCCCCTTGTGGCTAGGTCCATAGAAGAGTCAAAAGTAGACAGGTGTCTTTGCAAGCCGTCATACTGTATATCGCACTTTAGCCTGGCTATAGTACCTTTTATTCTCTGATTAAACAAAATCATGAAATAGTAGCTTTTGTTTACCATAGTGTTAATCAAGAAGAATAATTTATAGTAACATTATCACTGAAAACCTTTAGAAACATATTTGGCACCAAAGCTAAGATGAGATGATATTTATTTGCGCCTTAAGGCATTGTGCATTATGGCTATGATAAATGACTGAACATAAGCAGGCTAATTAGGCAAGAGCCTTCATAACTAGCAATGCTCTCAGAGAACACCTGTCGAGAAGAGAGGCAGTACAGTGAGTACATATGAGTAGTAGATAAGAGATACTCAACCATTTACAGCACTTTATTTCGGTCGAGCCATTCAAATGACCTTTTGACTTGGACAATTTTGGGGGAGCACTCATCTCATCCAGTTTCATTTGAAAGCTATATTTGTTAATGCATTTACCAGTATCCAGTTTCCCATCAGGTATTGCACTGATCATTTACATCTTCAGAGAATATACAGAAAATCCTCCACCTTTCAACATTTTACAAATATTAGTGCTGCTTCCTATTAGAATTTTTTTTTTTGAACAATTAGTAGGGATTACAGGACTAATTCATATGTTAGTTCATCATCTAAATGAAGATTTTTAGTGTTTTTGAGATGAAGTGCACTGGTTAAATGCAACCCTTTTCTGCTTTTAAAGCATTTGCCAAGTTTTTCATTTTGTACCACCCGTTTCCATTTAAGCCTGCACAATAGTTAACTTTAGTGAAAGATTTTATAGTTCAACCTAGTGAGAAAGTCACTGTTGTAGTTATTTTTGCTTCACAAAGAGGCAACGTCTCAAATCCCAACATGCTGGATGAATTTTGGCGTTCTGCATTGGTCCAATTAATCTATAAATGCCTTTAAGACGTATCTAAATCTTCAAGCAATACTGGATGGTAGGACTCAAACAGGCTAAACAAGTTGTTTTTGCCATGATTTGATAATAATGTGAATTTATTACTATTCCTATTCCAAGTAATGATTGAGGTTACCCATATGGATGAACAGTCATGGCCTCCCATCACTCTGATTCA
Source organism: Ictalurus furcatus (assembly GCF_023375685.1). NCBI lineage: Eukaryota > Metazoa > Chordata > Actinopteri > Siluriformes > Ictaluridae > Ictalurus > Ictalurus furcatus. The sequence goes on from NC_071261.1 coordinate 16,012,521, forward strand.
TTTTGTGGAAGCTGGGCCACATTACAGCGAGAAAAATGATTGTTCGTTCTCTTCAGGTCCAGCTCTGTATCCTGCGATTCGTATTCAGGCCAAGATGCCATCTTAGCTCATATTAATTGTCCATCTGTCAAATTGGCAGCAGTACCACTCTCTGTCTCTCATCTTGCATATTCAGATTAGCGCCAAACCCCAAGTGGTGTCTTCCGTTGGCTGCACCCCTTAACACCCCCCCAGCCCCACAACCCCCCCCCCCCCCCCATGCTGATCTTCATTGTAGTGTCAGTCTGGGTTTGGTTCTGGCAGGTGGATTTTGAGGTGAATGTGTTTGTGAATTCAGATCATTTTAAAGTTATTTTCTCAAAAAGGTAGATTTTCACCCATGAGGCTCTATGATGTGGAACACAGTACAGTAGCATGTAGTGGGATAGTTCATTATTTTCCTGATCCTGTTTAATTTTAGGTTAGTAATAGTTTGAATATTTCTACTGTAAAGGTTGTTTTTTTTATGTGTGTCAGTATAGCTTTGTCATCTGGTAAAATGTACAAGTCCATGTACAAAATGCTTTGAATCATGACAAGAAGAAAAGTGTGTTTAGTGAACACAGAATTCTTGCATACTTTTTTCACTCCTTTTCTACCATCAACAAAACTGTAGCACAGTTTGCAAATATTTACCTACTTTTTTCAGAACCAAATGGTTAGAAGTTTGGATGTCAACTTGATAGCAGTTAGCTAAGAAACAAATAATGTATTGAACTAAATCAAAACTAAAAAATCATGATAAGACTTTACAATAACAGTAAATGAATAATCATGCACTAATACCTGAGTTAATACTTACTTTCACACCTCCAGGGCTGGGGGTTCGATTCCCACCGTGGACCTGTGTGTGCGGAGTTTGCATGTTCTCCCCGTGCTACGGGGGTTTCCTCTGGGCACTCCGGTTTCCTCCCCCAGTCCAAAGACATGCATGGTAGGTTGATTGGCATGTCCAAAGTGTCTGTAGTGTATGAATGGGTGTGTGAGTGTTTGTGTGATTGTGCCCTGCATTGGACTGGCACCCCGTCCAGGGTGTACCCCGCCTTGTGCCCGATGCTCCCTGGGATAGGCTCCAGGTTTCCCCATGACCCTGAAAAGGATAAGTGGTATAGAAGATGGATGGATGGATGGATATTCATGCACTGTTATTGTATTGTATTGTTTACTGTTACCAAATTCATAATAGAGACAAAGAATAAAGGGCCATAGTGAATGTTCTGGGTCAGCACTGAGTATGCAGGAATATTATGTCACAGATACAGTCTTTACAAGGCTTGAGCCTGTTAAAAACAAACAAACAAACAAGCAAACAAAAAACAGTTAAGGAAACAGAAAGACATTTGCATGGAACAACATAACAGTTCATGTAGCTTCGCATTCACACAATTATTCTCAGTCTATTAAAAAATGGATTCACTTTTTCATCTTCATTCTTTACTGTTGTGTTCTGATCGTCAAAGTGTTCTTGTTAGGAGAGAAACAAAACAGTGCTGATGCGTTGATCAATGAGATTTTTTTTTAGGTGTGTTTGTTTGTGGTGTTCGCAATGCATTTTGGTTATGAAATGAACTACTGTTGTAAGCCATGTATTTGTACAGATTTGAGAGAAAGAATGTTGTAGTGCCATTACAATTGGTAGCAATTGTAAATAATAATAATAATAATAATAATAATAATAATAATAATAATAATAAATAAATAAATAAATAAATAAATGTAGTAAATTTAATGAAATGTGAAGGTTCTAACTTAGGGATGGATGACACCACTGATTTTCTTTCTGATTTAATATCAAAGCTAATATCCTGATACTTTCAAAAGTCTTCTTGTGCATAAAAAAAGTGAAAATATCTTCAGTGAGAATTTTCTAACATGTGTATCAAGAATTATATGTGAAATAAATAATTTGAGCCTCTGTGGGTCCTGTTTAATTACAGAAGTAACCCATATATACCATGCTGCAGGTTACTGAGGAGGTCCATACTTACAATGGATATAAAAATTCTTCACAGCCCTATTACAATTGCAGGTTTTTGTGATGTAAAACAAACAAACAAACAAACAAAAAACAAGATATATCATGTCACATCTTTTTTTTTAAATTACTTTTTTACTTATACTGTGATACAACAACCAACAAAATTCAAGTGAAAAACAAGTAGAAACATTTTAGGGGGAAAAAAGAACAAGAACAGTCCTTAACTAACACACCCCTTAAGTAATACTTTGTTAAAGCACCTTTTCCTTGTAATACAGCACTCAGACTTTTTTGAGTAAGACTCTACCAACTTACAACATCTTGATTTCGCAATTTTGTTCCACTCTTTCTTGCAAAAAATCTCCAGATCTATCAAATTTCAAGGGGATCTCCTGTGCATAGCCTTCTTCAAGTCCTTCCACAGGTTTTCAATAGGATTTAGATCTGGGCTTTGCCTGGGCCATTCCAAAACATTTATCTTATTCTTCTGAAGCCATTCCTTTGCTGACTTGGATTTGTGCTTTGGGTCATTATCATGCTAGAACGTGAAATTTTTCTTCATTGTCAGCTGTCTAACAGAGGCCTGCAGTTTTTGCTCCAAAATAGATTGGTATTTGGAGCTTACCAATGATTCAATTTATCTTGTCTAGAGCTGCAGTCTCTGCTGAAAAAAGCAGCCCTATAGCACGATGCTGCCACCAGCATGCTTCACCATGGGGAATACGCGGTCTTGTTTTTGAATTTTTTATAAGTATGCCCCTAAGTTCTACATTCATCAGGACATAACATATTTTGTTACATGGTTTGGAATGATTTAGGCAGGCTTGGTCACTCTTGCTTCTTGTTGCATCAAGAATCAAATTCAAAACTCTTGTCTCTGCATTCCAGGCATCAAAAGATATAACTTCCATACCTTAATTTAGCACTACACACCTGCACATCAACTTCAGAGCACTTGGCATGCCTTTCTCTGAAGTCTGAACATGCTTGTAACACAAGACTTTGCAACATTGCCTTTTGTGGTATGTCTTGGTTTTCTGGACATACGGTGTTTCTAAATATTGTTTATGCATAGTGTGTATGTTTTAAATGGTCATTTCGTTCTTGATTGTCTTCTGTATTACACTTCATGGATTTCCAAAAGTATTGGTGCTATTTCTTATGCACTTAGGTGTGAGCTTGTCTTTTTTGTTTGTTTGTTTCAGCTTGACTAATGCATTCTTGTAGATTATCTAAGTGTTTTTATCACTGTGCCTTCTGCTGTTTGCATTTTAAGTCAGTCTGGATAAGACATCATGGTAGTTGTAGTGGCTCTACAAATCAGATGTAATCAGAAAATGAAAACTTTGTAAACACTGTCAGTGATTCACAAACGAGTGTAAAAACAAAACAAAACCCAAATGATTGTCATCATCAACATCATCATCTACTACATTTGTGGAATATGAGACTAATTATGAATAATCTAGTCCAGTGCATTGTGGGAAACATAATTTGGACTAGCTTGAGGTGTCAATTATATGAATGGACCCACTGGCATTGGTTCAGTCATAGATAATAGAGTCTAATGGTGTGTGTGTGTGTGTGTGTGTGTGTGTGTGTGTGTGTGTGTGTGTTGCTGTTTTCTAAACTGTGAAAAGGTAGTCCTCCAAAATTTTAGCATAGGGCATATTGACTAAACTACTGTTAATGTTGATATTAGAAACAGGCACATAAAAAACTTTACTACATTTAAACACTCTGTCTCTTAAACCAAGAGCTGCTTAGATGTTATAGGTATGGGTATAGGTATAGAATATATATATCTTCTTCAATGATCTAGAAACACTTGAAAAATAGAGTACCGGTGCAGCCAGGACACTTACTAAAGTATCTAACTAGAACCACCGGATCAGGCTAAGAGTTCTCCATGAGTATAACTTTATTGGTAGCTGGGCATTGAGCCAGGTAAAACCGTCTTGCCTTTCTGACTCTCACCTTAGCTAACCTCATTCCAGACAGGCTATGTGAAGCTGTGCTTGTTCTCCCCCCGCATGCTCACATGCTAAAGCAATCACCATCAATCCCAATCGCTCCTCTACCCCACCGCTCAGCTCCCTAGCAGAGCCCCAGAGGCCCAAACACTGCCACTCAGCTACAGAGAAAAGCATAAGCAGAGCTTGGAAAGTGCCTGGAGCATTTCAGAGAGAAAATTATTCAGGATGTTAATCTCAGTGCTTTACAAATGCATAATTATCTGTGTGAATAATCAAACAATTATTACTATTAATATTGGCAATCAATAATGAGTTAAGAGAATTGCATGATTTTTCATGTAGTTTTCAGAACCTTAAGTACAGATACAAGTGCAAGTCTGATTCCATATATCTGGAAAGCATTGGATTTGGCTTCCTATTACACCTTATTACTGTGTTATTAATACATAAATATGCCAAATTTTCAAACACTTGGCCATGTCTGGAACAAACGTAAAGATCCCTAACATGGTGGTGCTATCCCTTGCATTAAAACATAAAAGAGTAAGTATTCATTGAATGTTTATTCTCTTCCCTTTTCTCTCCCTGTGGCTGCTCTGGGTTTTGGTCTGCTGCCCAACACAACATTATACGATAAATAATGGGCGACAGAGCGAGTGGCACAAAATGGAGAGCAGTGATGGACATTGCTCATAGGAAATGGCCTTAAAAGCTCACTGTTGGCCAAGAGCAAGCATTTCACACCTAAATATTCATTTGTTGTATAGCTACAGTAATATGGATTAGTTATTTGTGTTGTTAGTAAACACAGTACTATATTACAGTGGTGCTTGAAAGTTTGTGAGTTACAATTTTCTATTTATCTGCATAAATATGACGTAAAACTTCATCAGTCCTAAACATAGACAAAGAGAATCCAATTAAATAATTGAGACAAAAATATTATACTTGGTCAGTGATTTATTGAGGAAAATGATCCAATATTACAAATCTGTTCATGGCAAAAGTATGCGAACCTCTAGGATTAGCAGTTTATTTGAAGGTGAAATTAGAGTCAGGTGTTTTAAATCAATTGGATGACAATCAGGTGTGAGTGAGCGCCCTGTTTTATTTAAAGAACAGGGATCTATCAAAGTCTGAACTTCACAACACGTTTGTAGAAGTGTATCATGGCAAGAACAGAGGAGATTTCTGAGAACCTCAGAAAAAGAGTTGTTGATGCTCATCAGGCTGGAAAAGGTTACAAAACCATCTCTAAAAAGTTTGGACTCCACCAATCCACACTCAGACAGAGTGAGTACATCGGAGGAAATTTAAGACCATTGTTACCCTCCCCAGGAGTGGTGGACCAACAACAATCACTCCAAGAGCAAGACTTGCAATAGTTTGCGAGGACACAAAGGAACCCTGGGTAACCTTTAAGCAACTAAAGACTGCTCTCGCACTGGTTAATGTTAATGTTCATGAGTTCACCATCAAGAGAACACTGAACAACAATTGTGTGCATGGCAGGGTTGTTAGAAAAAAGTCACTGCTCTCCAAAAAGAACACCGCTGTTTGTCTGCAGTTTGCTAAAGATCATGTGATCAAGCCAAAAGGCTATTGGAAAAATGTTTTGTGGATGAGAAAAAATAGAACATTTTGGTTTAAATGAGAAGCATTATATTTGGAGAAAGGAAAATACTGCATTCCAGCATAAAAAACCTTATCCTATCTGTGAAACATGGTGGTGGTAGTATCATAGTTTGGGCCTATTTTGCTGCATCAGGCCAGGACATCTTTCCATCATTGATGGAACAATGAATTCTGAAGTATACCAGTGAATTATAAAGGAAAATGTCAGGATATCTGTCTGTAAAGTGAATCTCAAGAGAAAGTGGGTCATGCAGCAAGACAACAACCCTAAACACACAAATCATTCTACAAAAGAATGGTTAAAAAAGTATAAAGTTAATGTTTTGTAATGGCCAAGTCAAAGTCCTGACCTTAATCCAATAGAAATGTTGTGGAAGGACCTGAAGCATGCTGTTCATGTGAGGAAACCCACCAACATCCCAGAGTTGAAACTGTTCTGTACTGAGGAACGGGCTAAAATTCCTCCAAGCCGATGTGCAGGACTGATCAACAGTTACTGGAAATATTTAGTTGCAGTTATTGCTGCATAAGAAGGTTACACCAGATACTGAAAGCAAAGGTTCACATACATTTACCACTTACAGATATGTACTATTAGATCATTTTCCTCAATATATAAATGACCATGTATAATATTTTTGTCTCATTTGTTTAATGGTTCTCTTCCTCTATGTTTCCTCTGATTATGTTTTAGGTCATATTTATGTAGAAATATAGAAAATTTCTATATTTACCACTGTAAATGTATCAGTCAAATATATGCTGAATTTATAGAATATCAACAACAGTCGAAAGAAGACACTGGACTAATTCAGGGACGTGCAGCTAAAAGCAGAATCTGTACCAGCAGTGTGATTTTTTTTTTTTAATTATTATTATTTTCATGTCTGGTATGTGGATGAGACCTGAAATCTTATATTAATGTCAAATCTTTGATTGCTACATTTTTTTTCTCTCATGTTTCTGGAACGTTTGCCTGGATTTGACATCTCTAGATGGATAATAATTCTACATGCTACATAAGTTGATATACAAAACTCTGACAGATGGAATGAAAAAGAAAACAAAGAAGGAAGTAAGAATAGGGTGGAGTAATGTTAGGATGTTCATTATTTGGTTTTGGAGCTATAAATTCCCTATAGCTGTGCTTTGGCTATGACCCGCAACTACGTCAGAAACTTACATTATACTAAAAATTCCCTCATAATCAACATGAACTTATTTCACATAATTTTCGGAAAAAGCCATATGCTTTTTCTGCCGCTTTTAATCGATCTCATGCGTCTCCACCTTGGAGAAATTCATCCCCCTCCTGTGTCAGGGCACACAATGCCTTCACTGTACTGCTGCTTGCTCTCCCCTCCGGCTCCGGCTGCAGATGGTGAAAGGGCTAGAGGAACACGCATACTGAGATTATGGCGGCATGAGAAAGTAGCATCGTAACAGTATCCATCATTATGATACACCTCTCGAGGCCAGTGTTTTCACATCCATCAAAACTTCTCAGAGTGTTCCTCAGTGTAGAAGTGAAAGTTAGAAAAGTCTTTCTTTTTCTTTTTAATTCTGAACGAGTTCCTGCATGCTTTGAGACATTCGTGTGGAATATAAAGCTCATGTTGGTGTGATTGTAGCAGTTGTCATGGATCCTAGGTTTGTCTATGTAATTGGAAGTGCATGTGTAATGGAGCTCAGTGGTAGATGCGCTGCATTGTGCCAGGAGTGGGGTCTTAATTAAAACTTTTACACTCCAAGACCACCTCCTTTGTGTATATAACTTACATAAGTAGTACTCTCTGTGTGTGTGTGTGTGTGTGTGTGTGTGTGTGTATGTGTGTGTATGCATGGGTGGCATATTTTTATATCTTGGTGAGGACCAAATGTCCCCACAAAAATAGGAATGTCAGCTTTTTTACAAAAAAAAAAAAAAATGCAGATTATACTTTAAAAAAAAAAACCCTGAAAAATCCAAAAGATTTTCTTTTAGTTATTGAGGTTATGGTCGGGGTTATATTTTGGTGTATACATATCATTAATTAGCTTAATTAATATTAACGGAAGGTCCTCACAAGGTAAGTTATACAAGCATGTGTGTACCCGCCTCAGTAATGTCTTTTCTTACATGCGAGTCTGTTCATGTGAACGCTTTGAATTTCTTTTCCATCAGTGTCCTGGACCTGTAATTTATCTGATCCTACTTTAATAGTTTGAAGAATTACTTTATCGGCTACAGAAAATGGGCGATTTGCAGTAAAGCTAATGATGGCCATTCTTTATGCTTAACTGAAGCCCCTCATCCTGGAGAGAAAGTTCTGGAAGTGATTTGCAGATATCTCCACAATGACTGCTGATTAGGAAAAAAAAAAAAAAAAAGAAGCTATGTACGCATGTGGTGAGCTCATCTAAATCAAAGTGTATTTCCTGCTAAATCGCTTTGCTCCTAAATCACTTGAACCTATAAGGAAAATTTATGGCTTTTACAAAGTGTTGGCATGGTTTCAAATTATAATACTGCTTAGTACATATATAAACGGTGTACATCCTTATTGCCTTTGCCCTACTTACAACCACAGTGTTCAACCACAAGCATTAAACATTTTGAAGCCACCTGTGAAAGCTTTACTACGGTTGATATTTTTGGAGATTTTTTTTTTTTTACGATGCTGAATTTAAAATAGGGGTAATAATCATTTTGTAACACAAAATGGTTCGCATGTTTGAAACCAGATGTATAAGTACTTTTTGCTAAATGCATATCTAAAGCTTCCTGGGAATCGGTTTTGGTTTAAAGTCTCACAAGCAGTTGAGTTGACAAACATCAATTGAAATGGGGCAGGTGCGGAAAGAGGCAAAGACTTGATTTATTTTTGTATGTGTGGGAGCGTGGCAGGGGGTTGGTGGGTTTTAGGGGAGGGGGGGCTTAAAATTACACTCACAGCCCTAAATCCTCTTCCCCCAGCATAGCATAAACAGGCTTAGACTGGGCAGGGATGGATGCCAGGCCTCTCCCCCCCTTGGCTTTTGTGTTTTAATTAACCTGTGCTGGGCCCGCTCGTGCTAAATGTGCTTCAGTTGATAAGGTGCCTTGGTTGATTGATTCATTGGACGCACGTGCTTTCAATTTACATAGCATTAATGCTAACATTAGCTTTAGCCTTAGCCATCAGTTTTTCAGGAGTTGATTTAAGAAGCAGTGTACATACTGCCACGGCACTGAAGTGCAGTATGATACGATGGTATGACTGTTTGATTTCATATTCATCTCAAGGTGCAGAGGGATTGAATCAATGTGAGCGATGGGTTTAATTGTAAGTCTCTCGTCCTTCATTCTGGACATTAGTGTCTCCTGTCCTTCTCTTCTGCCAGGCATAGACTAAGTCTGGCCGCCTCCCAGCAGGCCACTCAACGTCTCCATTAGCCAGTACCATGGCAATGGTGTGATTAAAATGGGCGCCGCTGGCACACCCAGATGGGCCATTGTTCCATATGTGTTCCACCTGCGCCCAACGAAGACAGTGCCAACCACACCGCCACCATGGCTTCTGATTGGATGTTGCCTCAGCAACCTTGAAGCAGGATGATATGCAGAGCGGAGTTTAAACCCCCCAACACGGGGCTGTTTTTGCTTTTTCACACTACTATTTTTTTTCCTCTTTTTTACCATTAAAGATTGGCACAGGACACAAAGTAAATGAATCACCATTAATAATAATTTGCATATGGTGCCTGGTGGAAGCATGCAGTGATGTTGGCTGCAGGTGAGAAAAGCTCAGCGTTATCAAAGCTAATGCAGGATACCTGGCAAAAAGGGAGCATTAGCATGAAGCCATTAGTGAAAAAGGGAGACAAAAAAAAATCATAAAAGCCCCTACAAACATCAACAGAACGTGGTGAAAGAAATGGAGGTTTTTCACATCGGGTTGTAATCAAGTCACTGCAATTCAACTCTTTATAACTTCACCCATCACTTTTAATGTTCGACCACATTAGCGGCAGTGATTAGGTGAAGGCGCAATACCCGATGCTCGCTGTTCTCTATCTTCATAGTAGACCCATCAGTTTCTTTCCTCCCCTAGTTTGCCTTTTTATGATTCCACTTCTTTTTCAGGGTATCTGGTGTTTTTTTCCTAATTCCTTGCGGCACTGGAGGGCGATGCGTAGAAGCTGCGTTCAGCACGCCTGCAGGTTTTAATAACAATATGGCTGCCATCCAGCAGCAGCAAACTCAGGGATTGGTTGAGCTTGCGGTTGAGGGGGAGGAGGAAGGGGATCGAGCGTGATTCAGCTGGAATCAGACTCCCCTCACCTGCATCCAAGTGGAGAAAAGCCATTAAAGCTGCCTCGGGCTGAGAGGAAATGGGAAAACAGCCCAATCGTTTTTATTTTTCTCTGTTTATTTTTTATTTATTTTTTCACATTTTTGAGAATTAATGTTTGAAGTCTCATATTTTGCCAGGGTCTCACTGGCCTGTATTGACAGCATGTTCATCACACTATAGCAGAAAAAAAGAGAGATTAAAAGAGAGACACTTGAGCTGGATGAGTGCATGAGGATATGTGTTCATTCAAGTATATTGGAAATTCATATAGGAAATTTAGGAAAATGACAAAATGCTTCTGTTTCCTATATACACTCTTAGAGGCAGTGATACTTATTATGGCTCAGCCCAGAGCACAGTGAAAAGTCCAACCTCAGTCATAATGCTGACAAAGAGCATTCAGACACACTTTCATTTGATTAGTCAGTGCCCCTGTTTCCCATTTACATTCCCAACTCTGGCACAGGAAGGCCCTCAAGGCAATATGTGGGCAGCTCTTGTGCAGCATAGGATGATGACTTTACGGTACGATGTATGCAAGGCAGCGTCTGCCAAATCACCTTGATTACTCTGTGGACTGGCATTGCACACTCTATTGGTTGGGCATAGAGTCAAGCAATTATTGCACATGTGTTGGAACAATTAATCTCTTTTGTTGCTAAGGCTTGTTCCAGTGAGAAGTGCTTTCAAGACTAAGATTGTTGCTGTCACACCATATTTTTGCTTTTTTTTGTCATCGTGGTTTTCATCTTTTTAGGGACTAGAGATTCCATCTCGCACCATAACTGGTCATATGGATGGTTTCCCTGTCAGAAAAGGTAACAAGTATAACCTCTGTGGAAAGATCGAATCAGTACAGTATGTATCCAAACTGAGTGTCATATTTAGCTATCTGTTTGAAATATTTCAGTCCGTATAGTAAATGTGTTTAATTCAACGTTTGTTTTTTGGCTATCGATGATAGCATGTGTCATACTAGCATATTTAAATGTTTTTGAATTAGTTTCCAAAAGCAATGGCCGGGTCTATTCTTATGAACAACGTGCAGTATTCTTCTTTGAAGGTTTTGCTTTAAATGCCGTGACTACAGAGTAACAGCTCTTGCTTTTTAGTGCCTGTTCTCTTTTCCTGTGTTGTACATAACGGCAGTAATGAGATTATTCTTACAAATCATGACGTTTACCCTGAAGAACCTCTATTGGCAAGAATATAAAAGACAAAGCACTGAGTATTTATCAGCTATTCCTTAACCCTGGCACTGTTTTCATTATGAAATGTGCCTTAAGACACAGAGCATAGAGGAGATTTGAATTAAAGCCAACCATTCATTAATGATAAATATGTGCCGTATTGACCTCTATATGCTTTACAGTGTTTGTTCAAACACAAAGACTCTTGTGAAAATACACTAAATCAAATGCCCCAATACACACAGAATGCACGACGGGCCTTTACTAAGACACATCAAGCAGTCAAAACATCCTTATGAAAACATAACCGTCAGCTTCAAAGGCTCAACTCCCTCTTGGAAAGACTGAAGTGATGATAAAAGATAAAGCCTTAAGCCTTCCTTGTATATCAACTCAGCCTTTGATTCAGCCCGAGTGCCGACTTTGCGGGGGGCGGGGGGGGGGGGAGGGATATGGGGGTGGAGACAGGTCACTGGGATTGTGTGAGGATACGAATGCTGGTCGTCTGGATTCTCCTGAGCGGATGTGACCTTTTAGGAGCTGCTTGAAAATGCAGAGCTGCTGACCTGCAGTGGAATTAGTGCATCCCTGTGGCCGCAGACAGCTGGACCTCGCCTGGGCGCTGAAGCACAAAAGCCTTGAGCTGAATAGAGCTGCTAATCTGCCTGCGAGCTGCGGGCAAAGGGGCACAGCCTCACCCTGGGGGCCTCATTTGGCCCCTGATCAGATGGATGAAGGGTCGGCGGGGCCCATGGTGCCATAGTGCCCCATGTACCCTTGCCCTCTTGGCAGATGCTACTTCACCCTTTAGGGATTGAGTTTCTCAGCGGGGAGGCACCAACGTGACAGAGAAGCTTGGGATGGAGTCAGTATGCTTGAATAGCTACACCTCTGGGGGTGTTTGGGTGCCGGCGAAGGCTTAAGAAATACATTCCAAGGGGTAGTTGCATGCCCACGCCAGGCTTGCATACCACGCAGAGGCAGAGAGAGACGAGGCTCAATCGTTACTCAGATCTCTGCTGCTTTAAAACAAATCACAGTGGATTATCTTTATCTTGTGATTGATTTATGATTTATAATATCCGGTGTCACACTGATGTGGATGGGTTCCCTTTGAGTTTAGTTCCTCTCAAGGTTTCTTTCTCATATCATCTGAGGGAGCTTTTCCTTACTCATTAGAGATCTAAATATAAATCTACATACAGATTTCTCTGAAGCTGCTTTGTGACAATATCTATTGTTGAAAGCACTAAAACTAAATTGAGTTGAACTGAACCTTCTGTTGAAATTTTGAAAAACAATTTGGACTTATAGAAAAGTCTTTGATTAATATTAAGAGTGGATAGTATAGAGGTATCTATCTATTGTTAGTTATGCCCCTCAGCATCCTAATCCAGCCTCTATAGCCTTTTTCCATTACTACATAGTTTTTTCGATATCTTGTTTATGATGAGTTTTATTTTATTATAATTAATTTACCTTACTGTTTCAGTGTACCCATTGTATATATTTTATACACACTTTGGATTGTATCTGATAAGGTGTGTAAAGGCAAGTTGGCAGATAAAGTGCATTTAAAAATATTTTTACAAATATTTGTGCGTTGGAACTTTTTCAAATGTGTGTATTTATTTATTTACGTGAAGTTTCAGTTAATTCAATATTTTGTACATTTGCATATGTTATCAAACCAACAATCTAGTCTTTGGAACGAAAAGGTTAAAATGCTTATTTGACTGTGAACGCAATATCAAGAGAAAGACTTTAAGACAATTATGGAACAATTTGCTGAAATATTATTTATCATTCAATCAAGACAATGCCATGCACTGTTATGAAAATATTAAGATCATGTTTTTAATGGCATTTTCAATATAAGATTGATCATAAATCCAACAGTTATTGACATTTTGAGAAATAATCTTCTAAGTAGGGATAGGGATGAATGTGTAAATTACCTTGAATGTAGGTCATCTAGAAACTGAGATTTTTGGTTCTGACAAAAAAAAAAAAAAAGACTTTGATTGTGATTTCATGTATTACCATAGTAATTAGTGTGGTTTATAAGGTTTACAAAGAAAATTGACAGATATATTATAATGACATGTAACTTGATATGTATATAGGCGTAAGGAAACAGACTTTTCAGGGGTATAGCATGATGAGATTGTGCCAAGTGGGTGGAGATTAAGTCTTCGTCTATGTTTCGGTTAATGTGATGGCCACAAACAGATAACAAAATTACCCCCATGAAATAAACATCTTTTTTAAATTACAATTTAAGAGAAAAGGTGCAACATTTCCAAAAGTCTAACTTTAAACAATTGTTTTAAACAATTCAAAACCAGACTGACTCAATAATCAGACCTCCTTGTATTTTAACTCTGATTATAGCTTTTTATAAGGATCAGTTTTATACTGTCATATATCAAGGAGGTAACTCTGGACTTCAGTTTCCATCAGCCACTGCACTGTACTACAATATGTCACATGACCACCTGCACCTGAATCACGTTTCTGTTAACGAGCACACTTATATATAGCCATTGTTTGCACTGCTTCCCTGTCTTACGTTTGTCTTAGACTACTGTTGTCCATGTTACCGTGTTTTGGTCCTGTTAGTTTATGTTTAGACCTTGCCACTGTGTTTGGCATTAGTCATAGTATCTTTTGTTTTGTTGGTTTATTTAATAAAACGTTTAAAATCTGTGATTGCTTCTGCATCTACCTTTGAAACGTGACATATACTAAAATACTGCATTGCTGTAACAAAAGAATCTCACAGTGAGTGTGTTCAGCCAGCCAGCATTACTAAAGGACACAGACCATCATTAGAAGAAGGATCCTGGCATCTATAAAAACCACAACCCAAGCTAACACCTGGCTCTTATATGCACTGATTAGCAATCACTCCAGCCCTCGTCGTCTGCACTACAAATACTCACAAGTGAGATCCCACACCATTAGCAACTTACTAATCAAGATGTTTTCAAAACCCTAGAGCTGCATAGCATCTATAATGTAAGTAGTTTGCTCTTCTGGTTAATTTGAGTTAATTTCTATGCTAAGCCTGGTTCAAACAGACATCTCCAGAATTTAGTGCTGTTCGTCTTTCATTTCCATGCTGTTAGTCTTTCAGTCTATTAATATATCTCAGGCTGCCTTTTTATTAAATGTTGTCAGTGATGAGTTACATGTAATAGAAAAATTTCGTTTAGCATAATATTTGAACAAATATGGAAAATAAGCTCCAACTCTCACTATACAGGGTGTCCCAAAAAGGTCCATGGAGGGAATTAACACTTTCTAGCAAAATGTCTCCCAAAGTTTTTCATACTTGGGGTGTGTCTCGATCTGCTCCCTCACTCCCTAGGTCATGAATCGTGGGTTCGGGCACTGGTAAGGACCCTGGATCACTACACATTGGGACACTGATAGCTCAATTTCCGGTGACATGACTACGTACTCGCATTGTAAAACATCAACAAAAATTAAAAACATAAAAATATATAAGTTTTATATGTGATATAAATTTGTTAGCTTAATTATATGCATGTCTGCCATGGTACTTCATGCAGGCTAGTGGAGTTAAAAAAATAAATAAAACACTTAAGTCATTTAAGTCACACAAACCATATACGTCAATTAAAGCTAACGTAAGTAATCATTTGAGAGCTACAACAACGGTAACAAACTACTTATATTTGCAGACGAAGTTGGCTGAAAGTTCGTCCCCCATTTTTTGGGGGGATGAACATTACATAATTTCCTGTAAGGGAACATAGTGAGCATCGATGCTCCTTGGTTTTTGTGGTGCATTGTGGGATTTTTTTGAGAGCGAACGTTCCAGTGCACTGGAAGGATTTTTCGATTGAGACAGACCTTAAAATGGAATCACAGCAAGCAAATCACACAACACTGTTGCCAAACTTAACAAATTCAAAAAGACTGGAAGTGTTGTAGACCAAACGAGAAGTGAACATCCATGAACGTCCACTGATGAAGGCACAACCGACATGGTGCTGGCAAACATACTATCGTCCCCTATGTATGGAGACTTTTAGTTTGTATTGTGCAGCCTGTTTTTTCCACATTGGTGAGAAGCATCATACTTACGATTTCCTTATACGTGAATGTTTTCCTGCTGTACTCCATCATGATCTCATTGAAAAGACTGAAAGCAAGCCTTCGAAGAAAACATGTATATCAGGGCAAGTCAAACTCATGACTTTTCATCTTTTGAGAAGGTACAGATGACTGATGTTAGGGTGATGGACAGGGTTAATGGTTAGGGCTTTTCTCACAACATGCCAAAACCAAATAAATCTCTTTCAGTGGTTAAAATTGTTATAATCGTATGTGAAATTGGGTTGCCTCCCCACATTTTTGCTGTATTTATTGATTGTAACCTGGTTTCTCTGAATAAAAAGCTACTGTCCTGGATCTGAGGTTCCACAACTGTGGCCTCGGCCCTTTCCTGAGGAGGGTCACGTATACTGTACACATGCCAGAGGATTAGGGGATGAAAGAATGCCGCTGAGTGTGAAATTGCCTGATTCTTATCAGGGTGCAGAAAGAGGAACAGCTGTGCATAATTCTGGCTCTTAATCCGGAGTATGATGATGATGTTAGAGGTGTGTGTGTGTTTGTGTGTGTGTGTGTGTGTGTGCACTCGTATATTGCTGGACATTTACCAAAACCTAATCCAAATACCTGTATTTGCTGTTTGCTGTTTGTGTCCATTTGAAATGGTGGATTTCCAGCAGGCATCTGGAAGGTTCCATTAAGAAATCAAGATTTTTTTTGTTGTTGAAATGTCACATGGCGAGATGAGCTGAAATAACGGGATGCTGTTGAGTATGAGCTCAGCTGCTCTGGATCCTTATCAGTTTGCAGTTTTATGACAGCATTGTTGATGCATCTGCATTCTAATCCTGCCCTCTGCTCTCTCGCAGATAAAGCTCTATACTTCAGGGAAGCCTTAATCTTTCATGAAGGGTTTATCAACTCTGTCCCAGCTTGAGAAAAGTAAGAACTCCTGTGGCATCTTTCCATAAGAGGCTAATGGACAAGCCGTTTCATTAATTAGGTTCATTTCATCAGCACACATCAAGTGAGTTGATTCTGGCAAGCGACAGCTGTCGTATTGGAAACGTCCTGATTTAGATTTTGGAATGACATACATGGAGGATTCTGATACAGCCTGTTCCTACTCATCAAGCTGAAGAATATACACGGTGAAGAAGGAAAGGCGAAGCTGCCTCCAGCCTAGGATCATGAAGCTCGGCTCTTTCCCAGAGCAGCAGGTGACAGGCAAAACCCACTCCTCAAATGCCACCGGGGCTGCTGGAGCCGGATCATCTCCAAAGGCAAAACTGCTGCTTCCAAACACGCCACGAGTGTGGGGGCTTTAATACATATTATTCACAAAGAGCATGATTGATCATGCAAACGTGTCCAGCTGCTTGGTTTTGGCAGGCAGACCAAGTTAGCAGCATGCCGTGCATCGCAGAGCCACTTTAGCTCTCCCGAATCCCCAGACACCACCATAACAGGCAAGACCTCACTTGCACCGCATCGTATGATTTTTTTTCCTGAGACGTTTGTTTGTGTCCTCGCATGCAGTCAGTGATCCGTATGGCACTCGAGGAGTCTGCTAGGGGAAAAGGGATGTGCAAGAACCTTGTTGGTCTATCAAAGGATCTGAATTAATAAAGACAGACCTTTTTTTTGATCAGCATGTCTAGTGAGATAGCGCCCCCTTGTGGAGATTTGATGGTGTAGCTGAGAAGGTGTATACATTTGAGGGGAAAAAATATTTTTTGAAGAATAGTATACAATTTAAGGACATTTTTTATTTCAAAGATTTTTTGATTGTAATTCATGTTACATAATCCTTATTTTTGATTAATCAAACAGTAGATGTAAAAAAAAAAAGAGAGAGAGAGAGAGAAGACTATAAGAAACATTGTACTGTGAAGACCTGTGAGTTTCATAATTATTTATTTATTTATTTATTGCATTGATTCCTTTCAGATGATTCAACTATCACAGTTCCACATTTGGATGGTTCTGGTATCCCTCCTGTCACAGCATCTTCAAACTGAAAATGTCTTGATATTTCTGAAAGAAAATGTATACACAATTTGCATCCTAATCCACTCATAACATGCAGTGCAGTTGAACTTATATGTAGCCATACTGCATGTTACTGTTAGTGGAAAAATAATTAATTAAATGGAACCTTTCCTTGTTGCTCTGATGGTACCTTCAAGCGTTCGCTATTTGTACCTTTAGTATGTATCCTTTACCTAGAAAGTTGCCTGTCATGTACCTTTAAAGCTTTATTCTAAAACTATTAAATAATTATTTATAGGTACATTATAAGATACAGTTGAGGTCATAAATTTGTATACACCAGAATCTGCAAAATTGTATTTTGCTTTTTATTTAGTCCTGCTCTGAATAAGCTATTTCAGATATCAGATGTTTACATATACAAGACACAATAATAACCGAATTTACACAAATGAACCAGTTCAAAAGTTTACACATGCTTGATTATTATTACTGTG
Organism: Ictalurus furcatus; assembly: GCF_023375685.1. NCBI lineage: Eukaryota > Metazoa > Chordata > Actinopteri > Siluriformes > Ictaluridae > Ictalurus > Ictalurus furcatus. Next base: position 16,030,230 of record NC_071261.1, read on the forward strand.
TGTTGTTACCAGTCTGTTCAGGCTGTAATAATGATTATTGTTGTTAATGTTGATTGTTTTATTGTGTTTGTAAGGTGTCCTTGAATGTCATGTAAGGCGCCTATAAATAAAATGTACAATAATAATAATAATAATAATAATAATAATAATAATAATAATGATGATTATCAACAACCGTTTTTATGTTTTGTGATAGTTGTTCATGAGTCCCTTGTTTGTCCTGAGGAGTTAAACTACCCACTGTTCTTCAGAAAAATCCTCCAGGTCCTGCACATTCTTTGATTTTCCAGCATATTCTGTATAATTGACCCCTTTCCAACAGTGACTATATGATGCTGAGATCCATCTCTTCACACTGAGGATAACTGAGAGACTCATACAGTACAACCCCTGGCAATAATTATGGAATCACCACACATAGATGATGCTCACCTGGCTTTTTTACTTTGTAGTAAATAAATAAATCACAGATGTGCTAGCTGAACATTCTGGCTTCATTAAACATGCCTCAAACAAATTAAATTACATTGTTTTAATTAATGGCATATTTTTTCCAGATCAAATAGAGGAAAATCACAATTAGTACTTTGTTGCTCCTCCCTGGGCTTTATGGGCTTTAATGCCTGAATTTTTTGAGGCATGGACTTCACTAATGAAATCTAATATTCTCCATCAAGCTAGTTCCATCTTTTGTGAATAGAGGTTGACCGATCAGTTTTGCAGGATGGAGCCTTCTCATTGACTTTTTTTTTCATTTCCTCAATAAATTTTCAGTAGGATTGAGGTCCGGACTGTTTGCTGGCCACGTCATTGAGTTGATCTGCTTTTCCTGAAGAAAAGCTTTAACACTATTTTCTCTGTGGCAAGATGCATTATCATCCTGAAAAATGACTTCATCTTCACCAAACCTATTTTCTATTGCTGGAATTAGAAAAGTGTCCAAAATTTCAGTGTACACCTGTGCATTGACTGTTGAGGTCTCACCTGGTCCTTTACCTGACATGCAACCCCATATCATAAATTAGAACAGCACCAGACAAAAGTTCCAGCCTCATCCCCTTGTCCAATGCAGATTCATGATTCATAACTGAATATCACTTTCATCCAATCATCCACACTCCATGATTGCTTCTCTTTAGCCCACTGTAACCTTGTTTTCTTCTGTTTAGGTGTTAGAGCATGCCACACCATTGCAGCTAGCTTGTTTGGAAGATGGTAGCGCTTACATTCACCAGCTGGAAATAAAGCGATTACTTTGATTTTTGGACAGAAGATGACATGAACATCATTGTTAAATGTAAATTGTGTGCAGGTAGTAGTGAAAAACACAACCTCAAACCTCCTGAAACTCTTACTACGACAGCACAAGAATGTGAAGCTTTTGGAAATGCACCTCTCCAAGGACATGGAGGATGGCTGTAGCTCTACCATGGCTAAACAAACAAAACTAGATTTTTTATCGTGGACAGCAGGCTACAACAAACGAAAAAGAACTAATGAAGCTTGTGGCTGGATATGTGGTGAATGAAATGTTGCCTGTCTACCACGATTGACTCTGTCTTTCAAACACATCCTTGCTAAAATACCGGATGAAGGGAACAGAAGACCCCTAGGTAAAAAATCATTTGCAAGTTGAAAAGATTGTAGTCAGTTTGAGCCAGGTGTGCTTTTCATCTAGCCTGTAACTTTTATGGATTTATAGGCTGAGGAAAAAAAAGAGCTAGTTTGAAGTCTAAGCTGTGCTTATCAGCGATTCCCTGAATTTCACTAAGAGGCTCACATGTGAAGTCAGAATTTTGAAAAGAAAGGACACAATTACCTATTTTGTGGGGTGTAACAAAAAAATAATAGAATGAGTAGTGTAATGAATTACTGTTGGATGGGAGTAATAAGTGAAGTAATAATATTACATTTGAAAAGAGTAACGAGTAATAAGTAATGAATTACATTTTTTGAGTAACGAGCCCAACATGGCCTTTCAGAAGCTACATAAGATATTTACATGTTTTCCCAGAAGACAAAATAACAATTTACACTCATTTACACAATTTACACTAATTACTAAATAAAAAAGCAAAATGCAATTTTTATGATCCCTCATATTTTTTTATTATAAACATTTTGCAGATTCTGCAAGGCATATGTAAACTTATGACCTCAACTGTACATGTTAAATGTACAAAAGATAAGAGGACCACCTTAGCGAAAAGGAAAGGTATAGTGTAGCATTTTTTTCTGAGAGTGTGCAAAGAAAAAAATTTACATTCTTTCATTTGCTTCTTTAATTAAAAATTTAAATGTCCTAAACAAAGCTTTGCAAACTAATGTGATCCTACTTACCTTTTATCGCTTATCTGCTTTCCGGAAGAAATTTGACTGGGGAAAAAAGACCAACTTTGAACATGAGTGATTTTTTATTCTTGGACATATTAATTAGAGCATTGCGTACAGCAATTACGATGTGTAGGAACGCCAAATAACATCTGCAGGGTGATTAATGAAAAGTAGATGAGAACTTTTTGCATTCCAAAACTCACAGGTTGTCCTTTGACGGGTTTGCTGTAGAAATTCGCCTCTGCTTGTTGGCTTCCTCTTCTGCATTCTTTTGTAGTCACAGCTGACCAGGGTGAAAATATTTATTAGTCTGACAATAAAAGATGCACTTAGGGAGTGTTGCTAAATCTACACAGTTGTATACTGTACTGCTCATTAAAATTTATGCTCCCAAAACCACACAGCTATTAAAAGGCAGATTACATTGACACTGACAAATGGCACCTCAGAGTGTGTTTGAAATTGTGTGTACTATCTTGTACTCAACCTCTTCACACTACATAAAGATTCTATCCTTGTGTGTTTGATCCTGCTTGTTAACTGCTTCCTGTGAAAGCCAAATGTTACGGATATGAAGGAGGCTTGTACCAAGATAAAATAATAATCTCCAAGGAGATGATCCCAGCTCTTGAATGTTGAAAAGAAGCAGTGAGGCACTTACATGGCGTGTGATGAACGATGTTGATTTTATCTGTTGGACAAAGAAGAAGCTAGTTAACTTGCCTGTTTTTCAGAGCCTTCGCTTTGGCAAACTGTGATGTTTTTGCTGATTTTTTTTTAACCATTCAAGGTCAGTTTTTTCCCCCACTCTTTCATTATTTCCTCTGTACTGGTTGTATTGAGGAGTCTGTCATCTCGACATTGAATGTTCTGGACCCGATTCAGGATTGTGCACCATGACGAACACGAGAAAGATTTCACTTTGTCTTTTGATGCCTTCCCAATTAGAATTTATCACTCATAACCACTTTCCGTTATTGAATTGAGGAAACGTGTATCTTGAGAGATAATACCACAGGGTGTCCCAAAAGTCTCCACACATAGAGGAAATGAAGACCATTTTAGCTAAATGTATGAAAAATATTTCATACTTAGTGTATATATATATATATATATATATATATATATATATATATATATATATATATATATATATAATTTTTTTCTGATAGCCTTTAAGAATGCCTTTGACAAAAGAAGAACATATGGAAATCATTCTCATGACTGGATCAGGAAGCTGTTGCAGGGTTGCAATAGACTTCAAAAGGAAACATATCAAGCACATTACACATGACACTGTTGCCAAAATTATTAAAAAATTCAAAAAGACTGGAAGTGTTGCAGACCAACTGAGACGTGAACGTCCATGAACGTCCACTGATGAAGGCTCAGCCGACATGGTGCTGGAAAACGTATATATATAGAGAGAGAGCGAGAGAGCGAGAGAGAGACTTTTGGACACCCTGTATATAACCTGACTCCTTAAGATGCTTTCTTACCACATTTTTTTTAATACTCCAATGTTTTCTACTCTGCTTACTGCATCAGTATCTATGTGCTATTACCTTGGACAAGAATTTCAACATGTTTCCTTGTACTGAGGAAACAACAACAACAACAAAAAATTACACAAAAACTGACTTCTGATTAAAGTCATAAATTCATAATTATAGCTGGTACAGTCAAACTGCAAAGGTCTTAGAATTATCAGAAACAAGAGGAATCTTGGTAACACACTTTATTTGCCTTCATAACACATTCATAAGCAATCCATAAATAATGTCAAAAGCCATGCATGAAAAATTTATGAAAGGCTTATGTCAAAACCTATGAAATGAAATTCTATAGAAAGGATATGACTTTATCTTTGTACAAAAAAAAGAAAAGAGTGAAGCACTCTCACTTATCATTGCTGTCAACTGTTTGGGACTGTTTTTCTTTTTATCCTTAAAATTATTAGTTTGTTTTTACTAACAGCACATTGAGGACGTTTTGAGTATTGATTCATTTCTAAAGTGTCCACTTTGTTTTTGGAAGGTTTCTGTACTGTATCTACTTCTTATAGGAGAAATAAAAAATTATTATTAGTAAAAAATAATTTGTATACAAATTCACTTATTTATGAAGTCAATATGACAGACAAATGGATGCTTTTAATGCCCACAAATGAACCGTTAAACACATACCCTGCATGAATTATTAGTGCGTAATTTTAATGGTATATATATATATATATATATGTGTGTGTGTGTGTGTGTGTGTGTGTGTGTGTGTGTGTGTGTGTGTTTTAGATTTGTTTGATAACAAATAAAATGTCAAAATAAAACGAAATATCTTGTATTTTATTATGTTGTCACTGTTAATAAAATATGCGACCAATTTTATACTATTGTGGACAGTTTAGAGATCCATCCGCATTAGATATATACTCCGGGTCACTAACGAGACAAATATGTAATAATGATTGGCATAACATTTATGCATTTAAGGGTTAGAATAGTACTCATATTTGCATTTGTAACACTGTTATGAAGCACTATTTTTTTTTTTTTTTTTTTTATGAAGCACCTTTTGCAATTTTTTCAATGTCTCCAGAATGTACTGTTAGTAAAAACCAACCAACAACACAATAAGGAAGATGTCTTACTATCTTCATATATAGTTTTATTCAGTGTTTCCAATGCTGACAATATACAATTCATGTCTGGCTATTTACATTTTCCCAGAGTTTATGGTTCAGGCCAAACACTTCTGTATTTTTTACTTTGAAGTTGAATATTTTTGTAACATACTGTACACAGTACACCGGCATTCCGTTCTGCAGGTGGAATGGAAAACAACTTACTGGACGTTTTCAATCAGTATAAATGAATTACTTTATCACTGCAAGTGTGTTGTAACATTAGTCAGGACACTGTTGGGTTTCTGTGTCTAGAGTATAATGACTCTGTGTTTAACTGCTTGTGAGCAGGATGATGGGAAAGGGGAGGGGTGCTTTTTTTTTTTTAATAGTAAAACACTGTATACAACTGCCACAATAAAATATATAAGATTTAAACCTAGTAAACTAGGTGGAAAAAGAAATACTTGAAAAACTGCAAATTCTTAAAACCCTGAGTATCTACTTTCATATGAGCCATTACTGCAATTTACAAATAAATTCAATGCTGAACATGGACACCCAACAATACAAATTTGGGAAATTAAATTTTCTGGCTTCTGGTAAAAAGAGATAACCTATAATAAATAAATAAATAATCTGGCACAACAACTGCCCTTAGACTTCCATTATGAGTGAGATTTCAGTATGTGCTATACTCACTGTAAGCTTATCATATGTATGATACAGGTACTTCAGATAGAGATTAGATTTAAAACACTGGAGTATTTTTTTGTTTAATTCTATGAAGTGATCAATAAGTTGGAATGTTGAGGACGTGAACTGACCATAGACACAGTCGTCGTCCTCTCTGTTACTCATGATGCTTGCCCGCAACTGCCGCAGTTTTTCCTAAAACACAAAATGTTCATTACAATCTTTCTGCATAGAATCCCTCTGTACAGTACTAACCAAATCTCTTGCTTTTGCCAAATTATTCAAAAGATGCTTCTAACCACACCTGTTGGGATTTGCTTATGGGTTCAATTCAGTTGGAAACTTCACTATTCAGTGATGAAGCAACAAGTGCCACAAGCCACATGTGAGAAAGGAATAATGTGAAGGCTAAACGAAGAAACAAAGAAGCACAAAATGGATGGGTGAACTGTAGGCTGCAGAACAAGTGAAAACTCCATGGCAGGAAAAACAACAGAAATGGGTGATCCTCGTTGTGTAACATCTTATTGTCCATTAATTGCTATTGCACTGGCTCAGCATGAGAAGTGTGTTTATTTTGCCTTCTTTGCAAACCCTCCTAAGTTGCTTGATTTACTGCAGTAATGTGGAATGTTTATATTGTATATTGTATGGGCTCCTAATATGGCCATGTCTGTAAGGGTATGTTTTATCGGTGCAGCACTGCTCTACAAATTCTAACGAATGTAATGTTGATCTGTTCTCATTTTGTGTTTATTTTATGTCTACAGCCACTCTGGATCCCTACTGGAAGCATCCCATCTGGAAATGATCTGCTGACAATAATGATAAGTGATATTGATATCAGTCTGGTTTAATGAGCGTTTGGTAACAGATCTAACAGCGAATGTTGGTCCCGTTACAGCACAACGATTAGACAAAGCAAGAATACCACAATAACTACAATAGAAAAATTATATTTCAATATAATCTCTGAAAGGTCATAGGGATTTTACATTTGATAGTTAAGTCACAGCTTATAAACAAAATTATCTGATTGAAAAAAACAAACAAGTGAAGGGGAATATGAAATGGAGCATAAATGGAGGAATTTTATTAAGGGAAGCTCTACTTTTAAGTACAGAATTAATACATAACCCATTGCTTTTGGTTCAAGTGCAAATCTAAGGCCCTCCCTCCAGAGTTAATGGAACTTACTGTCCTGTTTTATTCCTCAGACACTTTCTATTAACTAGTATTGCTTATACTGTAAGTGTATATATCTATATCTATATCTATCTATCTATCTATCTATCTATCTATCTATATATATATATATATATATATATATATATATATATATATATATATATATATATATATCTTCCACCAATAAGGATTAAGCATTTTAAAATCTGGTTACCCCCAAAAGTGGAAAAATGTCATTATAATAACTCGATTGAAAAGTGACATTCACACATAACTAGCAAGGCTTTAGACATCTTTAAGCAGACTGTTTTTAACATCATGTTTGTTAAACTGGCTCTTTACTCATCATGGTCTTCATGGTCATACTCAAGATGGTTAGGGCAAGATTACATTTATGGTTTCTATAAGTTGATACATCTATAACAAGTATGTCAAAGAAAAGTTCACTTTAGGCCAAAACCCAATTTTTCTGTTTTACAGCTACATCAACTGGGATTTCCCAGACAACCACACACTTACAACAAGCATGTTAAAGCCCATCTTTTTAATTTATGATGTAATAATTAATCATTAATAGATAATAAGTCATTAATAATTATTGTATTTATATTATCAATAAATGAATTAATTTGTTTACTTATTAGCATAAGTGCAAATGTAAAATGACTAGTCACCTGCTGGATGCCATCTAATCCTCTCTGAACCCTTTGCCAGTCACTGAATCTCTCCAGGGCCTCGTCCACGCTCAGTGATCCTTTCTTCACCTGCTCCTGCAGTTTAATGAGCTCATCCAGTCCTGGAGCTGGACCCGGCATAAAGGTATCGTATGTGCACGAGTCTTGACCGCTGGCTGTGGCATGCGCCCAGCAGTTAGTGTTACACACAGAGTTAAAGAGAGATAAAGTAGGGCAGCTACACTGTGACATACATACTGAATATGTCACATTTTCACAGCACAATACAATTTTGCTCAAATGCCAAATGAAGAGGATGCACTGTAAATTTTTGTAATGGTAGGTTGTGAGTTTTATCAGTATTAAATCTTAACAAGGACATTTGACGAAAGCACACTGCTTTGTGTGATGTATTATATCTTACTTTGCTTAGCAGGAAAAGAGTAAAGAGTTTCAGTATCTCCCTGGGACATTTTCTTCTGGAACACTAGGAAGAAATCAAAGACAGGCAGCAATAATCACTGGCCTGGTTTTCTCATTGGAGCAGCTCTACTGTAGGCTGCTGTCATGTGCTTCAACAGTAAGAATGCAACCAATCCACTAGGTGGCATCACATAACAAAAAAGATGCAGTTTGCACAAGAAAAAAACCTGATGAATTCCCTACAGTAACTAGGCTTATTACTAAGCATAATTAGTATTACCAAAATAACATCATATGATAATAACATATGTAGACTGGAAGGAACCTCTTTTTCTGCACTCACTGAAACAAAACATAAACACGAGACTTGCTGAGATCATTGAAAGGAGGAAAATTGAATTAAAGTGAAGGATACCCTTTCTGAAACTATTGATTATTTGTAAGAGCTTTAAACAAAAGGCTGCTGATGCGCTCGGTTATTTCAGCATGACACAGTGCCATACTCCTGTATTGGTTTTTTCCGACCATTTTGTCATTTGCACCATGGTGTGACTTACAGGCACACAATGTGAGGATAAAGTAGCTTTTATGAATACATCCTGAACTTCAGCCATGACTAAATTACCCGTATACCAGATAGCCATATAGTAGCATACACTCTCCGAAGAAACGTGTACTACACTGTATTTTTATCTTGTCATAGGTGGTATGCCTTTTGTAACCTTAGTACATATCAATTATCTTGCATTGTGAAAGGAGTTTGCTTTACCTTAAGGACCACTCTTCAAAGTACATTTAATTAGCTTTTAGAGTAATACTTTTAAAGGTACACACTAGTGGGAACTTTCCACACTAAAGGTGGCAAGGAAAGGTACAGTTTAGTATGCTTTTATCTGAGAAGGTAATGCAGCAGCTTTATGGCTGTAACAATAGCTGGAATTTAAGCACGAGCAGCTCAGATGAGCTCTGGTCCCTCCCCGTTCAACTCTATAAACACTGAGTGGGTCTAGAAATCCGATCAGTGCGTGGGCGAGAGATTACAGAGGATGGAAAAGTCTTTCTTTTTGTCCCCCTCCTCAACCCCCACACCCCTCTGTCATTTCATGTTGTAGGATGGAAGAGGTGGAAAACATGTGTAATGCATGATGTCGGCGCTACTTGGCCCCCTTGAGCTGCTCTGATTGGTTGCAGATGCATGAAGTAGTAGCCTCACTCTCCTTCCCGCTCTCCATGTCTTTGGGAGTGACTATGTGTTGGTGTGTTTTTATATTCAGAGACTCATTGTGCTCAAAAGCAACTGTACTATTCTCTTGCTCATGTCCCTTGGCACTAATAACACTCAGATCATATTGGCACCGTCGTTTAAGCCTGCTGAGGATTTGCTGATCAGTACAACAAGGTCTTATTAAACAGGATAAAAGCTTTTCGCCTGGGAATTTACTTGCACACTAAATTAATGCAAGTATAATGCTTAATATTGTCTGATAAAGAGTCATTCATCATCACACATATTAGGCCCAGTGGAGAAGCTGGCACAAACACACACACACACACACACACACACTGCCTTATATCATTCATCCTCACAATAATGCTGGTCTGAGCACAGCATCACACTTGACTAAAATCTAGTGCGGTGCATATGCAGGAGAAATTTGACCCTAAAACAGTAGCAGCACACCCACCAAGTCTTTTTCTCCATAAATACTCGCCAAAAGGAGCAGTCTGCTGTGTGCTATCAGCTGTATGAGCTTAGATTTTCCTTTAAAAAAAAAAGCAGTCTAGTTATTTGACATACAAAACAGCTTTTTATGCTGTTGTTTCTGAGGGAATCAGAAACAGTGGTCTGCTGGTACTGACACACGGATGGGAAAGATTTATTTCAGAAAAATCGTCCCTGTCCATCATCCGTGTTTAATGAATAATTTCATTTCCCGCCATCATTCCACGTGAACACGATGGCGCTGGTTGAACTGTGTCAACAGAAAAGCAATCATTCTAGCTGAGCCTAACTCGCAGCTCATTTCTGGATGGCACAATGAAAAAGGTAAAAACAGATGATAATCGTTTCATCTCTGATGAAAGGAAGAAACGTTTTCGAGGGAAAATGGAGAAATGAACATGAGAGCGAGAGGGAGAGAGCAGGGTTTGTTGAACAACAGCCATGGCATTGCTCATGTTTTCATTCTCCCTTCTGTATTAATATATGAAAAATGAGGTTTTCACAAAACAGCTCTAGAAACACACGCTAGTTACCATCTGTTTCCTACAAAACAGCATCTGATATCACTGCAATATATCTCGCTGCATGAGCCGAACAACTGACTTGTACACACTGAGACACTCTCCAGGACTATTAACTGTTAAAAACAATTAATGACTCGTTACTTTCACTTCTTCTTACCTAAAGTTTTGTCTTTACAGCAATGCTTTAGATAAAACCATCCTATTTCACTATTCCTTGAATCTGTGCAAATGAAACTGTAAAATAGTGAAGTATCATTCTGCACCATTACAAGTGAGCAATTCAGAAGAGAGTTTGGTTGCACAGTTCATGCAAAGGTCTTGTTCTCATGATAAAGCACCACTAGGCTTAGCCTCTCTCTCTCTCTCTCTCTCTCTCTCTCTCTCTCTCTCGTACAGGCTACAGATCAGGAGAGTCTAAATGATTTATTAAGCTCTAACAATACAAGTCAGTTGGCACCTTCAACTTGTTGAATTATTAATGCAGCTGAAATTGAACATTTAAGAACTTGCTGCCTGTGATGAACGATGCAAATTTGGGCCTCACTTTCCCATGTCGTCGGTTATGGGAGTACAGGCGGGAAAGAAAAAAAAATTAAGTATTTATAAACATTACTGATTCACCTGCGTAAGAGAGCAGCAGAACCTGTCTTAATGAGCGAGGAGTGTGTTTTCAGGAACACAAGAACAAGTACAAGAACACATTGTGGAGACATTTGTATGCCCAATAATAACACTATAACCATAACCCTGGGGTGGGGGTGGGGGGTGGGGGGTAATGGTGGCATAGTGATTTGCATGTTTGCCTCACATCTCCGGGCTTGGGGGGGGGGGGGGGGTCAAATCCCACCTCCAAACTGTGTGCATGGAGTTTGCATGTTCTCCCTGTGCTTTGGGGGTTTCCTCTGGGTACTCCAGTTTCCTCCATCAGTTCAAAGACATGCACTGTAGGCTGATTGGCATTTCCAAATTGTCCATAGTGTGTGAACAGGTTTGCGTCCAGGGTGTCCCCCGCCTTGTGTCCCGAGTCCCCTGGGAAAGGCTCCAGGCTTCCCACGACCCTATGTAGGATAAGCGGTACAAAAAATGGCTGGGTGGAAGATTGGATTCTTACCCTGGGCGATGTAAGGTACATTCTCCTCCTTGGTGGGGAGACTCTCAGGTCGAGGGGCAGGTGCAGGAGGGCGGTTTGCCATCGCCATTGAGCTGCTGGAGGTCAAGATAGTGTCATATTCTTCATTATTCACTTCAAGTGTATAGGGATCGTCGTATGTCTCCACCTGCACTTTAGCATCTCTGGCTCCCCCTGTGTGAAGCTGCTCACGGCTGTCGGCAACCCGCAGATTCACTGCAGGATCAAAACAGCACATGTTGATTGGGTGTAATAATTACTCCATGCTTTATTGCACAGTGAACTGTTTATTACAAGAAGATACAGTACAGTAAGCAGATATTTACCAGTACTGCCCATCATCTCATACACGTCATCACTCGTGTCATCACTCGTGTCATCACCACTACTCTTTGCCTATACAAACACAGTCAATTAGACTTTAAATTTTTTTTAGGTAGTAATGAAAATATCAATCCTGCAACACATTAAATATATTTATATTGAAATATTTGGGATGTGCTTGGGTAATTCTGGTGCTAATTTGTTGGTTGATGCTTTTTTAAAAAATAAAAATAAAAAATAAAAAAATAATTTATTATACCTATGCAATATTATTAGTCATGCTGACATCTCAGGGCACCATTGCTAGCAGTTACAGTGGTGTTTTATAGAAGAAAGAATGTCAACAATCTCAGACATGAGGAATATCGGTATCTACTAAACCAAAGAGCTAGATCCTATTTTCTCACTCACTATTTTTCATACAATTAAATATTAAAGAGAAATCCAATGTAGAAGAAGTGGAGACAGCAAATTGTGGATTCATAGAGTTGGCTCATAAGATCTATAAGATGGCAAGCCGATTGTACTGACAGTTGAAGCTTTGGGAACTTATCTGTTTGAGGAGAGTGTACAGATGAGGAGGTGAGAGAGAGGAACAGACTAAAGGACTGCATCAGTATCTTTAGGCAAAGATGAAGAGAGGGTGAATTCCCACCCCACTTGTGCCATTGTCAAAAGGTAGTCAAATGGCATTGTGGGTAATGTACAGTAGGAAACTGTTAAGCAAAGTGAAACTTGACCAACATTTCAATGAAACTCAAGTCAAAAAATTGAATTACAAAATAAATCTTGAATGACACACCACTAAAGATCACGTTATTTATGAAGGTTAATATAGAACTAGTTCAGAATGGATTTTTCCTTTAATGAATGGTGCAACTTTAAGTTCATGAGTCTAATCTAATAATAAGAACTAAGCAATCATATAATCACCACTGATGGCTTGACCTGAGCATAAACTGATTTTAATTAATACAGTAATTAGCTGCATGCCTGATGATGAACATGTTAAATCATTTCTGCTATTATTAAACTGCCACTTATTGTGAGTCAGAGCTAGTGTGTAGGAATGAACTGCCTTTATTTATCTAGCAGTTACTCTGTTACATGCATTTCAGCATAACCACAACAGCATGCATTTTTTTTTCCTCTTCAGTGGCAAAAATGTACTAAAGCACTCTGACTTTATGCTTTATGACATTTTTACATCCACTGGCTTAACTTTTGTGTTTAAGATTTTAAAAAAAAAACACCAGGAAAAGAGCAAAATCTATCCTTTTAACAAGGAGAGATATAACCAAGTGCTAACAGGTCTGAGTCTGCCAATGATGCGGTCTGGAACAGAGCAGAAAGAAGTGTCTAATTCATCAATCACAGCTTGCAAACGCAGTCCATTCAAACATGCAATTCAGGCTGTACAAACATGTAATTTAGCCCGTAATTCTGAGCCAAAGATTCGATTCTGTGCTCGCCTAGTGTTACAACTGCCTTTGTCATTAATGCTGCAATTAAAGGAGAGATATTTAAAAGTCTTTAAAGTGTGAGAATTACGTGATGCTCTTTTGTTCTCTATATCTCAAGGTCCCGTCAGTTTTGCCAACCTCGCTGAATCAATTCGTGAAGCACAACAGTAATGTGCAAAAGCAAGGCCCCGGTCACTGGGGAAACAGCAGACAACTCAATTTGCATCAAAGTAGATTATGTGTCGGTTGTGTGAGATGAACAATGAGACTATTCATACCACTCATACACATACTGACCACAGCTACAGAAAATTCATTCGGCTCAAAACGCAGAAAGTGTGTGGTGAATTGATGAGTGGGGACCATTGAAAGTACGCACTTTACCATGCCGCATGTTTCAGCCTACAGGTACAATTCTCTATGCACTGTTCCTTAGCAACCTCCTCCATTCACTCTGAATAATAGCCCACACTCTTCCCCTTTAGTATTGATAATGCACATTAGCATTCTGTGATATGAATATATTCATTAGAGTAGAAAGCGAGGATTAACAGATATACAAGACAACCTAATTACGCATCACAAGTCGAAAGAGATGCGAATGATGGTGACTTTGATGTCAGGCATGAGTGGAACAACATGGTTTTCCACAAGTGCCTTCCTAATGAATAATTTAAGTATTTTTTTCCCATATAAAAAAAAAAAAACCATGTGTCAACAGAATGACAGATGTTTAAGAACTGGAAAGGAACAAGGGGACATTTAGGGACAATTCATTGCATTGGGACCACATTTCCATGCTATTGCTTTACAGACACAACATATTAGATTTATAGCTTTATATATATTTAGCTATGATTTTATTACATGGGATTACTGCAGGTTTTGTTCTATAAAATATTTGCAACTACTATATGTGTGTGATAATTATCTGCCTAAATATCTGATAGATCTATAAATATGTCACTTGTTTTTGTGTTGTTGTTTTTTTGTTGACAAATTTCTGCAAAAGGTTCAATGATATTATATTATAGTATATTACTTATTTCACATTACATACAGGCTAATGAATGTTAATTATAAGTACTTGTGTACACACAAGTGTCCTTGCTTTTCCTTACTTAACAGAAACACTTCCAAGTACTTTCTGATTTCAGAATAAAGGAAAAAGTAGTGCTACCCATTCTTTGAACCATGTCATATAATAATATTTGTGACTTGTTCCCGTTTTTCTACCATAATAAATCAAGTGAACACTGTCTGAGCTGCATATGAGCAACTATAGACTATAATGTATTTTGGAAACCTGCTATGAAGAGTGTGGATTTCATGAGGGTTTAAATGAACTGGAACAAATGTCATTTCTCAAACATTGTGTTTCACACCATATAGATAAGGTCACCACTGTGCAAGTGCATTTTGATGTTTATTATACACTGATATTAATTATCATGAAAAAATATAGAATACGTCTCACAAATGAAAGGCTGTGAAAAAGACGGTTGCAGTATGACAGTTCAGTGAGAGTTCATGTTTTGAATGTTTCATTTAGGACACCGTATTGGGACAATGGTACTTTATATCATGAAGCAGCTTCTACTCTGTAGTTCAGAGCTGTTAGTTCAGACTGCATTTGACTACCCTGCGCTAACTGAAAGAGCCCAGTGTTACAGTTTAACATGGCAGCCGTTAGCATTCAAATTTCAAGCAAATCTCAGAGCCAGGGCAGTGTTGCGTTTTTGAATTCTTACTTTACAGAGATGCACATTTGAACTAACACCACTGTGAAAAAGTTGCCAAGTGGTGCATTGTTAATGCATCTGCTTCAAGTGTATTAGCAGGAATGTGTCAAAAATGCAGCGTTTCTCATGAAGTCTTGTTCACATTATTAAGTCTGAACTACTTCTGTATCAGTTTTTTTAAAACCAGTCTATACATATGAAAAAGCACCGGAAACTATTCAATCTCAGTAATGTTGCTCAGGTAATGACTTTTTAATGGAGATATTGCTCCTGTACCCTTCTGCTCTCCGGACCTGCCTGAATCCTCCTGATACCCTACTTCTGGTTGGAGTTCTCTTCACGACTGGGTGGAGAATTCATCAAATGAAAAAATAAAAAAACAATGATAAATGCTTAAGCAGGTTCATGACAGTTGGCATGTAAAGTAACCATTTGAATACTGCCGTTAAGTAAGCTGTTACAAAACATTTTACTATAAAAATTACGGAATCCATGTTAAGAGTGACTCCCTGTGGATTCACTCCCTTCCTGAGATATAGAGTACAAGCTGTGGACATTTTGATAGGCAAAAAACCAACTTAGGAAGCTTTCACACTTGGCCCGAATCATTGAGTCTATACCCATGACAAATCCGGGGCCTGTTTCGCAGGTTTGCTTTAATACAGAAGAATTCCATCCTGTGGATCAATTCCATCCATCCATCCATCCATCCATCCATCTTCAACCGCTTACTCCTTTTCAATGTCACAGGGAACCTGGAGCCTATCCCAGGGAGCATCGGGCACAAGGCGGGGTACACCCTGGACAGGGTGCCAGTCCATCGCAGGGCACACTCACATACACACTCACATACCCATTCATACACTACGGACACTTTAGACACGCCAATCAGCCTACCATGCATGTCTTTGGACTGGGGGAGGAAACCGGAGTACCCGGAGGAAACCCCCACAGCACAGGGAGAACATGCAAACTCCGCACACACAGAGTCGCGGGAATCGAACCCCGACCCTGGCGGTGTGAGGCGAACATGTTAACCACTAAGCCTGACCCCTTCGGCTTTTCGGACCTGCCTGAATCATCCTGATACCCTACTTCTGTTTGGAGTTCCCATCACTTGGAAACCACTCCCTGCTGCTGAGGATGGGCCCATATGGACAGACTAAAGATACACTTTGATACACTGTTATTGAAGATGGCTTTGTACTGCAATTAATATAAACAGTTTTGCTACCATGGCTTAGGAGTAAAATTGCCATGATAGCTTTAAGACTACAATTGCAACAAAGTGTTTTGCACCCAAGTCTCCATCAGTGAACTTCAAACTCTTTAAATGAACTATTTTAATTGTATCTATATCAGGTGAATGGTGTAGGACTTGCAGAATTTTTTAATATATGGTCCCCCACTTGTTTAGGGATCAAAAGTCATTGGACAATTGGCTGCTCAGCTGTTCCATTGCCAGATGTGTGTATATCTCTCTTTATTTCACTTACAATAATCAGATAAAAAGTTCTAGAGCTGATTTCAAGTGTGGCATTTGCATTTGGAAACTGTTGGAAGAGCTGTCAATGTCAGTGAAGCAAAACAAACCCCTCAGAGAGATAGAAAAAACATTAGGTATGGCAAAAACATTAGGTATGGCAAAATCAACTATTTGGTGAATTCCTAAAAAGAAAGAATGCACTGGTGAGGTCAGGAATACCAAAAGGCCCAGAAGACCATGGAAAACAAATGTTGTGGATGACAGAAGAATTCTTTCCCTGGTAGGTATTATCTGTGTCAAAGTCAATAATCAAGAGAAATCTTCATCAGAGTAAATACAGAGGGTTTACCTCAGAAACGGGAAGACCAGATTGGCGTTTGCCAAAAAAAAGAAATGAAGGAAAAACATCCTAAAGAAAGATGAGACAAAGATAAACTTCAAGATAAAGATAAATGGAAAGATCAGATTAAGAAGAGTCACATTATAATCATTACGATTATGTGGCTCTGACATACCAGAAGTGCACTGTGTTAAAGTCAGTTGTGATATTCTTACATAACACCAGCCCAGAAAGTGTCATAATATAACATTATTACCAATATATCACTGACTCAAAGTCTCTCTGATGGCCACTGGAAAAAAATTCATCAATTTAAAAAAAAAAAAATCTTGATAAATGCTTAAGCAGGTTCATGACAGTTGGCATGTAAATTAGCCATTTCAATACTGCCTTTAAATAAGCTGTTACCAAACATTTTACTATAAAGATTACGGAATCCATGTTAAGAGTGACTCCCTGTGGACTCCTTTATAATCCTTCCTGAGATATAGAGTACAAGCTGTGGACATTTTAACAGGCAGAAAACCAACTTAGGAAGCTTTCACACTTGGCCCGAATCATTGAATCTATACCCATGACAAATCCGGGGCCTGTTTCGCAGGTTTGCTTTAATACAGAAGAATTCCATCCTGTGGATCTCTCCTATGCTAATAAATAAATAGGTTTGCAGGTTAGTTTTATTGTTTTATTAGTGTGTTCCTTTGGTAGAAAAGAACAGTACTTCGACATAGATGCAAGACATGTCATCATGCAGGAATACCAGAAAATGAGGAGCCATTCTCATTATAAGAAGGCTTTTAGCCATGTAAACCGGCACAAGATGTGCATTTTTCATTATGGTCTCAGAGTAAGCACTCACACCACAATTAATTACTCACACAATTAATTAGCTAATTACAGTGTTCCACATCTCATTTTATATATCAGTAAGGCATTCCATCTCTCTGCTGGCCATAATAACGTTTTCCTCAGCATCGAAAGACTTGAAACAGGAAGTAATGAAAAGTAACTTAAACCAATCATGGTTACCTTCCCCAAATGGGGACATAACCAGGGGTCTGTTGACGTAAGCAAGGACCAGGTCTGGTTCTCTGGACTGTTCCAAAACTTTCACACTCTACCAAAGTAGAACCCTGGGCAAAAAGCCCTGGGTCAAGTGTGAAAATGACCTTAGATTACGTAGTACTTAATCATGCGCTTTGACTTATTCAATGGTCTAGAACATATCATTTCAGAATTTCAGCACAAAGGAACACGGTGGGGGAGCACTGAAGCTTTCACCAGGGAAATAAATAAAAAGTGAACCTACTACACATCCAGTAAGGAAACTTAACCCTGCACTGGAAAAAAGGGAGAAAAAGATCTCTGGGCTCAACACTAAATCTGCTCTCCTCCAGATTTCATGCTTAGTGCTACACATTCTGAGTCAATGTTGCTGTGGTTACAGACTTCTGCCGGCCAGGAGAGTGACAAGGAGTGGATCAAAATGATTTAGAGAGGAGAAACATGCTGAAAAGCTAAGACTGGGGATGGATGGTTTGATGACAAACTTTACATCGTTTCATCATTTGTTTGAGGCTTGAGCATCATACACTAAGGAAAGGTCAGCATCATGAGTACGTACAGTAAAGCATGCACCACCATGACTCCAACATAAGAAAAGCAAACAAGCACTTAACCTTGTTCAACAAACAGTCTCAGGATGTCAGGGTGTTCAAGAATTAAGACCTAATGCATGTCAATTTCAATTAAAGGAATCATCAAACCATAACTTTTAAGTGACGATGTGCTGTAGCCACAGTCACAGGAAGGGCTGCGTGTTGTCATAGTCGCAGAATGGCTACCGCACTTGATTGCTGTTGCATCCGGTTTCATCAGACTCAGAGCTGCTATTGCCAAGGAGCTGTTTAGAGCTCTTCCACTGGCACGAGGGTGCCTATGGATTGCAATTTGGCTGGGTAAAGTAACTCCCAATGCCTGAGTTAATCTATTTATAAACCCAGTGATTGATCACACCATGCATTCACCAGTGCTGCCACTTGTGCTCTGCCATTAGCAACATGATGAAACAAATCAAATGATCAGCTATCCAGTGAAGCAAGTCAGTATCCCAAATGGCTTACTTAAAAAAATGTATTAATTAAAAATAACTATTAATATAACTACTTGTCCACAACTCATCACTTTAATTACTTTAACAGCTACTGCCATTTTGTCATTTGAATTTTTTTAGTGTTTGAAGGTTGTCCCAATATGATTCCAGCAGCCTCATCAAAGGAAGAGAGATGACATGTTTATGAGCGTAAGCTGAAATAAGACCCGAGACCAAATGCAACCTGCTCACAATAGAATTACCCCATTAAGCCATGCTGACCTTTTAAGTGGATGTCATGATTTGCCTCATATGTTAGCAGGAGCATAAAGAGCGGTGTTTATGTCAGCAGGGGCAAACTCTTAAGAATGGGCCTCGTGTTATTCGTGTGGTTGACTGGGAATTTTTTTTACCAGGCAACATAGTCTCATTTAGACGCCCCAGAGTAGGAAGGGAATGGGCTGAAAGTGTCTGTGCCCCTGGAGCAATGTAGGATTAAGTGTGTTACACAAGGGCATAACAACAGTGCTCAAGGGGACCTTACTGTATCACACTGACATGGCAATATTTACAGTCAAGTTTAAACCCTTTTTAACTTGATGAATGATTTACTGAACAATAGGAAAATGGAGAACAATCAACTGTGAACAACTGTGAACTATGAAAACCTGACAGGCATGGAAGGACTCAAAGCTGAGCTCTAAGTTAATTATTTTAACATGCATCATTTTATGTTTTGATCTTCTTATACCACAGTAATTTGCCAACAATGAAGATTTTTATTAAAGAACACATCATACTTTCTAATCAGTTGATAGTTGCAGTATTGTGGAACATCTATGAAATAAGTTAGTTACTGTCATAGAAAACTTCACCTTTTCGATGATTACATTATTTTTATGTTTGTTTATGTAGAGTGAACAGTATACAAGTCTCTGTGTTGTTGCTATAGAAACAATAATGTATTAGAAGGAAAGTATTAATATAAACCTTGGAGCTGGAAATAAATCAAGCAACAGTACTATGGTATAAAATATGTAAATAGCCCAAGTCAGAGTAATTAAAAGAAAAGAAGCTTTCTTTTTTCCCCTTTTCATCTAGTTAATAAACTTTTGTCCACCCTTGCTAATATGCATGACTTGTATGTAAAGAAGCAAAGGAGAAGGGATCGTCATAGGGGTGGAGTTAGCATTCATCTTTTTTCTCAAGACTTATTCTTATACAGTAAATTCATGCAAAATCCAACTTCATCTCCCTCATTTGTATAGATTTCTCATGAGCTCAGGTTCACAAATAAACTGTCCTACTGAGAGATCACCCTCACGTTAACATATACCTAAGCATCCTCTTTGATTTAAGATTTTACAGTCTAATTTCTCCTTGGAAAAAGGTTGCATTGGCATTATTATGTATTATGTACTATTAAAATTGGAAGTCTATGTTTGAAAACAGAATAAATTAATAATTTAAGCAGGAGTGAATTCAAACAATGTGCTGTATGTGGGTTTTCAGTGTGGTTACATGTTGCAGAAAACAAAAAAGATGAACTACTAATCAGATTCCCATGTGTACCAATGCCATTCAGTGAAACAGTAAAAGCCTAACAGTCAGCTCTACCAAACTGAATTACTTTATTAACAAGTCCACTGAACCTAATTACAGCATTACAGTATGTTGCCCAAAACTGGACATTGTTTCATAATGTCACCAAAGAAGAATAATGGGGATAATATGAGGTCAGGAGATGTAGCAAATTAATGGTGCACAAGTAAAGTAGGAGCTTTTCCTAACTCATTTTCTCCTCTTCTACATTGTTGTTTGTAAAGCATATCATGTTAATTAGATGGGTAAAGGCATCATCAATCAATGATTATACACACACCGTATGTCTCAAATAACATTGTTTTGCACAATAATTTTCACAAAATTACAAGTCTAGAAAGCATTATGATCCCTCCATATTTAATTGCCCTAGTTTGTTTAATCCGGTGCTATGGTGAGAAAAAGGATTAACCAATAAGAATCACATATTTTCTTGCCGAATAGGAGATACACTATATGGCCAAACATATGTAGACACCTTACCATCACCCCTATATGTGGGCCTTTCCCAAACAGTTGCCACAAAGTTGGAGGCATCTGATTGTCTAGAATGTCTTTGTATGTTGTAGTATTAGTGGTAACCAAGATACCCAAACATGTTCCAGCATGACAATGCCCCTGTGCACAAAGCGAGCTCCATAAAGACATGGTTTGCCAAGGTTGGTGTGGAAGAACTTGAGTGGACTACACAGATCCCTGACCTCAACCACACTGAACACCTTTGGGATGGACTGGAATACTGACTGTACACCAGGCCTCCTTGCTTGTCATGGTCAATTGTCCACATACTTTTGGGCATGTACAGTTGCAATCAAAGTTATTCAACCCCCATTGCAAATCAGGTTTATTGTCAAAATTTACAGACTTTCAGTTGTTTGCAATGAACAAATCAAACAAAAGCAACTGAAATAGTTCAACACAACGAATGAATCAAGAGGTTTCCCCAAATTCAACTGAAAATGCAACTTATAATGATTTCTCCAGTTTCAAAATTATTCAACTCCCTGAAGAGAATCCCACACAACAGCACAAATATGTAAAACATGTTGTCAAAAGGTGTTGTCTCAAGCACACCTGATGCAACTAATCAAGGGCTTCATTAGTTGCACCAGGTGTGCTTGAGCTGGAACACATGAAATACCTGAACTGGCTAGGGGCAGAAAAAGGAAGGTATCAATGGCTGCAACCAGATTTCTGAGAAGGCAGGTTGGGAAAAACCCTCGAGTGACTCCAAAAGACCTGCACCAAGACTTGGTGGCAACAGGCACTGACGTTTCAGTGAGCACAGTAAGGCATATACTAAATGCCTTTAGTTTTCCATGCCAGAACTCCAAGACGTACACCACTACTGACCCAAAAGCACAAGAAAAGTCGGCTCAAAATCATATAAATAAGCCACAGAAGTTTTGGGATTCTGTTCTGTGGCGCGATGAAACAAAACTGGAACTTTTCGTCATGATGGATCAGCGGTATGTCTAGAAAAAGAAGAATGAAGAAAGAACACTCTGTCCACAGTCAAGCATGGTGGTGGCTCGGTGATGCTCTGGGGCTGCTTTGCATCCTCTGGCACTAGAAACCTGCAGCGTGTGGAAGAGGAGGATTCATTGAAGTATCAGGAAAGCCCAGGGGAAAATGTCATGCCATCTGTGAGGAAGCTGAAGCTTGGTTGTCACTGGACCTTCCAACAGGACAATGATTCCAAGCATACTTCAAATTCCACCAAGGCTTGGTTTCAGAAGTCGTCCTGGAAGATTCTACTGGGTAATCACAGTCACTTGACTTGAACCCCATAGAAAATCTCTGGTGGGATTTGAAGAAGGCAGTTGCAGCACGCAAACCCAAGAATATTACTGAACTGGAGGCCATTGCTCATGAGGAATGGGCTAAGATTCCTCAGGAACACTGCCAGAAGCTATGCATCTCATTTGCAGCAGGTCATAACATCAAAAGGGTGCTGTACTAAGTACTTAAGATGCTTGCCATGAAGGGTGCCACTTGAAGCATTCGTTGTGTTGAACGATTTCAACTGCTTTTGTTTGATTTGTTCATTGCAAACAGTTGAATGTCTGTAAATTTTGACAATAAACCTGATTTGCAATGGGGGTTGAATCATTTTGATTGCAACTGTAGTGTATGAAATGCAAGCCACTCTAACTCACTACTGCACACACAGACAGACTGATTAGCTGGATTTTCCAGTTGGAAAGAATCAGAACATATGCGTATAAAAGTAGATCTAAACTACTTGCACAACCCACCAGTTGGGTGAACATGCAATGGATTTTTACATAATTATCATTATTAATAATTGATCCTGATAGAGAAATTTTTTAAATGGTAATCAGATACAGTTTACTGTATGTATGGGAATGGCTGAGTAGTTGCTTTTAGATCATAAATTGCCTTCTAATACCATGTGATCATGATGTTTGTAATAGCTTTGTTTTCTGTTTGAGAAGTTGTAGATTCATGTCATGGTATCTGTATAGGGCTCCAACAATGTTTCAACCCCCCAAAATAAATTCCTGGCTATGCCACTGGCAAGGACTTTTTCCTGCTGTAGAAGCCACTGGGCTCTGTTCACATGCGGATGGAAAGTCTTTGTGTGCAGTTACATGATTATCATATATTGATGCATTCATTAAATATTGATTGCTTTTGGGCATGTAATTGGTTTAAATAATATATGACACCGAATTATTTTTATGCTCAGGAAGTGATGAGGTACTGTATATAAGCTCTGACCCAGTATGACATGGTCATTTATCACTTCTGATGAACACTTTCTAACATTTTAACATGTTAGATCTAGGTCACATATTGCACATCCATGATTAAGCTCTTGAGGATATCAATCTTTTTCCATCTCCACCTAAGGAATTTGATCCAATAAGGCGATTCCTTCATTATATTATATTTCCCTTCGTGTATATGAGCTGTATTGCAGAGCTAGGTGAGGCCTATCAGTCAATTTTAATCCAATTTTACAGGCATGATTACAGCCGTCACATAACAACCAGAGCAGAGAGGGGATTAGGTTAAGTCCTCTCATTTTCATTCCCTTGAGGTTGGGAATTCCCTGTAGACTGAGAGCTTGTTAGTGTTGGAGATGAAGTGCATATATAGGAGGCTTGTGCTAAATCCATTGAAGGTGGTAGTGGCACATGGTTTTCCTTATTAAGCTCTGTGTACATGCCAACTTTAAGGTGATTACTCACACATTGAGTAACAGAAGGTAGAGTTATGTCATATGATGTCTGGTTTACAGTATATGTTAACAAAAAATATTCACTTTGACATCCTCATATACATTTTCACATTTTTCTCAGAGCACTAGTTTATATGGAAAAAGTCCACTTTGATTGTGCATAATTTATTAAGAAGATTTAGTTTCATTTGTTATTAAAGAAACCCAGCTATAAGAAAGCCTTTTCTTTTTTTTGCCTTCTCATATCCCTCAAAAGGCTTAAAATCTGTCAGGTGGATTGCAGGACATCTTTCTTACTACATCATATGGTTGGATTTGAACAAATTGGTGCACTTCTGCTGAAAGTTCAAACTTGTACATTTTAAACGATGTTCAGCAAAAGAGCTAAAAGTGGATGTTGTGAGTCAAACCACTTGAGAGATCAAATAAAATCCCTCTTCATCTGCAATGTATTGTAATTAAGCCTGAGTCAGTATGTCTGGAACAAATTCTGCCCTGTTGTAGAATGAGGGGCAGAGACAGCACACTCACAGACACCACAACACACTGATGTCTGACAGATATTGATATTCCTCTAGGGTCAAACCTGTGCTGAACAAAAGTGTTTTACTACAGAACACATCCCTCAGAAGGATTTCCATGGCAAAAAGTCTAGACTTAAACTATGGAATCAATGATGATACTTTCCAGTGGAAATTATTTTCCAAGACTAGGCTTAAACAACATCTGCAGTATAAACTACCTGCTAAATCTTCTGATTAAATTAATGATTACTGTGTGGTAGTTTGTCTTTAGAATTGGCACTGGCCATTAGATGCTGTATTTGCTTGTATTTGTATCTTGATTACTTTGAGGGTTGAATATTACCTAAGCAAGAGCATGGGGTTGACAAGCAAAATGTATCAACTAAGGAATAAAACACAGCGAGGCGTCCTGCTATAGGAAAATAATCAATGATGGGGTGATGTGATCCCTTACCTCACTTGATAACTTTGTTGTAATGGCATGTTTTATTCTGGTGAAACCATAGCAATTTACCAGTGATTACAATTTGTTATGAACTCTTGAATAACACATCCTACTTTTTAACCATTTATAGTTACATTTAATGTTGTGGAACAGCTTGTCATGTTACCGAGCACAGTCTCCCACTGCGGAAAACTTACTTACTGTTATAAAGCACCGACACCCAAGACTCCTTCCATAAACGTTAACGAAACATCTTTCAGAAAGCTTCACCATATCGACAATTATACTATACATTAAATAAAACATATACTGTTTGCTTCGATTATTATGGAGCATCCACCATACAATTCCCTGTGAATGAGCTGTTACTATATAAACAATAATATATTAGAGTGAGTATATTAATATTAACCTGTGATTGGAATTGCAGATAGCATTACCGTCAGAGGTGTACTGCTATTTAGAAAATTAATCGACAGCTTCTGATCAATCACATCCAATAAGATTCGAGAACTCAACAGTGCTGTGGGAAAACAATTCTTCAGAGTATTGAAGAAAACAATGTCACCTGTGACATTTAAAATCAGCTTATTACGATGTCAGTCATGCACAGGACAAATCATTTGGTGTAGAAATTTGATTTTGCTAAACTAGAGAAACTTTTATATAGTTTAGAGGCCATGGGATTATATGATAATGTCCTACAATTTAACTACTGCAGATTTTACTTTAAGTTACTGGCAGATAGTTTGCTGGTGAACTGTATCTAGAACAGGTAAAACCTACAACAATGCTGACCAAATACAATACTGTACATGTATTTTAGAGTAGCATCAATTCAGGTATTATTGCACTGTATCCAGGGCCGCTGGAGCAACAGGGGTGAGCTGGAATTTGAGTCGGCACTTTTCAAATTACTGAGGCGGTGACCCAGCACTTCAGGCAATAACAGACATGTCTGACGGTTGAAAAACCAAACGGTTTTGAAAGGGTTTAAAGGGGATCTCCTATGAGTGATAAAGGGTTAACCGTGCTTTGGCGCTCACTGGTGCTTAATAATCATGTGCTGAATCAGTATCGCTAACGTTTCAATATTTTAAATGACATATGCACATATTTTGTGTTCTGTTATTATCTGCCTGAGGAGTAAAATGCAAAATTAAGACTGTGGGGTTGAAACATACTACTCTGATGTTTGTTAAAAGGTGTGTTGTGCCCAGTTATTATATTATAATCAAGACCCTCGCTCCAGATAGCGCTAAAAGCAAAATACACAGTTAGTCTGTGTTTGTTTATAGACAAATGACAGATGTACCTCATTTCTCATACAAAAATTTTGACGCACCACTTTTGGAGTAGTGGTGCCACCTCTGATTGTATCTTAATGCATTGTATCTTACTGTAACAATCAATATAGCTTGTATAATAACTAAACAACATTTTCCCATATGATAGAATTACTGTAAAGACAATACAGCTATTTTTACTGCATCAAAATAAAAGTCACAGCACAACAACTCTCAGGTATCTACACAAATGAGGTGAAAATGGTCGAAAATCAGTCTGCGCCACAATGCTTCAAAAAACAGCAAATTCCATTTGTTGGAAATAAGTAAAACATTTCAGAATGCATCACAATTTTAGTCGAGTTTATTTTCATTTCTAATACCAGTCAGTGTTGTAAAAAATTTAAAGCCTCTTTTTTCTTTTCTTTTTTTTCATTTTTAGGAATGTTGCATGTTTGGTAAGGTTTAGTGTTCAACATATTACATACAGCACATACACACACACACACACACACACACACACACACACACACACACTCAGTAACATATTAGGCATGGCTGTTATCAAAATCTCATAAAAGACTAGCTTTTAATATTTTGCTATTATAATAATCATTTGCCTTTATAATCATTACAATGAGGTGGATTTGCTGCAGACAAGTTTGTACTGTACTGTTTTTAATGCGTCTGTTGTGAAAAGCAGCAGGACACTTGGTTCCTCAGAGCCTGGCTAATGCATTCATTGATACGTTGATTGATACCTGTTAATTGCTTACCATTAGTGAATAAATGCAGCATATTTAAGCCTCCTCTTTGCTTTCATCTGGGTGCTAGTGGAGTTCTTAAAACAAACAAGCTTTTAACCATTAAAAAAAATAATTATAGCATAATCTTGTAATTAATATTCTCCAAAAACCCTTTCTCAGACCCTCGCAGCATTCATCATAGTGCACCACTGTGAAAGAAAAAACAGCACCATATTTCTTTTATAAATATTGGTTCAAATTTGGTAAGCAATTAATATAGTTCATTTGGCCTTAAGCAGAAGGGTTGAAATATTATCAGTGAGGTTTCATCTTTGTTGCATTGGCCTAGCCAGTGCTTTAATTCACTACAGTGAATGGAGTTTCCTAAAAAAAAAATTATAAAAAATGTCCTCCTCAGAGTGTAATGTTCCAGCATATATAAGGCTAGGTTTACTGGCATGTTGATCTCCAAGTATATCACAAGACTAACCCTATACACCATGACATTCAAAGACATAAATTCAACACAATTCCTTTCTTCACCTCATTCCCATGGGTAACATTTATTATTATTTTTTTTTTAAAGACACTTTCTCTGGCCACATTAACATCCCTTTGGCTGCAGATGTGCTCAAACAAATCAGAGACTTGACTGTGGTTGCTAGCTGACCCCATTCCACCTGAATTGGGTATTTACAACCACTGAGGGGCCTTAAGGATGAGGGAGGAAGTCCATAAATAATGGCTTGAAAGTTAGTAAGGCTGCCTTTAAGCAGGCAGCTACAGTATAAACCCCTGGAAATGAAGGTCAGCAGGGTTTGCCCATTACAATATTGTTCTCATTCCTGTCATTTTGTCCCTCTGTCCCATTTGAGCATGTGTATGAAGTCATTTTGTAAGTAATAAAATGGAATTAAAGGTTAAAATGACTGGTCTATATGAAGATGCACTCAGACACATTATGTGTGCAGACACTAGGGATGTAACCTTATATGAATCCATTATACAGATGATAATATTCTAAACAGATATAAATACAGATTCAGATAGGAGGTGCACTATATATTGTTTGTTCTTTTGTTTGTTTTCTGGTTTTGTACATTATTGGATAGCATGTCCAATGAACTTTTCTGATCGTTCTGGAAAATAACAGACAACAAATCTAAAGTAAATTATAAGGTGGCTATTGTTATATAAGGTGGTTATTGGTGGCTGTAATCAATAGCCCCTGAAATGGTAAAAACATTGCTTCTTTTAAAAGATAGTTCCCTAGCTTGCTCGGCTGAGGAACTACAGAAGTTCAGGCGCTGAATAAAGGTATGTTCTGCAAATTGATATTTGCTGTTATGTTTTGATGAATGAAAAATGACTTTCCAGCAGGCTTGCGTTTTCCCCCCAGTGTTTTCAAAGACATGAAAAACAAAAACTTCCTTTCTAGACCACACACACACACACACACACACACACACAAATACATCCCTGTCAGGACAGATCCTAATATATATTTTAATGGGTATTTGTCTGTTTCCTTAAATAATGTTTGCATTACTAATAATTAATATGAATGGAAGATATTCATGGTTTCCCCTCCTACAGCTTCAGAAGCACTTCCAGAAACATCCTGTTTTTCTAGAAACTTTGTGTACTGTTCTTAACTTTTACCACACACATCTATCTACTGTATCTCTGTCTGTCTGTCTGTCTATAGCAATCAGATTTTTATGTCTAAAAAAATAGCTTCCACTATCTCTAACTTCACTCAAATAACACTTCCTACAGCTACAATTTCGAGCAGAAGAACTCACCAGTGATTCCTGCAGGAAGACATGGAGCTGTGAGTGTCCATTTGCGTGTGCTAGTGCCAGGGGCGTGTGTCCGAAACGGTTGGTGCTTCTCATGGCTTGTTGTGCTCCAGGGCACTGCAGCAGAACACTAGCCAGATCTTTCAGCCCATACTGCGCTGCAAAGTGCAGGAGAGTTGGGATGTCCTCTGAGTGCGATACTGCAGATGAAAATTCCAGTTTAATGCTGTTATACTGTATTGTACTGAAATTTGATCAGTCTATATATAAAGCAAAGCACCCCCATAAATGAATAAATAAATAAATAAATAAATAAATAAATAAATAAATAAATAAACGCAATAATAGCAGATAACTAAATCATGAGCAAATCTGAAGGCCCACAGAAATAAGCATCTTCTAATAACTGTAGAGTTCCACCTCCATGTGAAAACACAATATTGTTAAATCCTCATTGCTTTGGAAGCTTTATAACCATTTAACTTTACACCATGGCTTTATCTGCTGAGTCCAAGCGCTAACTCAGTGTGTAGGTGTTTGAAAGGCAAAGATGATGCATTATTCATGAGTAGGCTTTGTACAGCCTCATATTCAGATTTGAGAGGTTACTTTATTGTACGAAAGACTATTCTGATGAAAGTTTTGTTAACTGTGCTTTAGAAATAAAGTTATTTTGAAAGTAACTTTTTGAGCAGTAAGAAAATGGTCAGCTTGGAGCATGAGTGATGACCGGGACTGTTTGTAGAAGACAGCTCAGAGGCAGGTATCGACAATCATTTTTTGGTCACAGGATCAATTCCTGACTACTGATGAACTGATTACATCATCAATCAGGGTTCAACCTCTAAACCGCTCTAGGTTATTTAGAACCAATTTTCAATTTCTGCACTAAAACACTGGCTGAAGGTCAGGTGTTGCATTCATAAAGCACCACAGCAGCAGTGGCTCATGACTGTAGATTGTAGTAGGGTAGGACAGCATTTATAATGACAAAGCCTCAAATAAAATTAAGTATAGAGG
This sequence comes from Ictalurus furcatus, assembly GCF_023375685.1. Classification (NCBI taxonomy): domain Eukaryota; kingdom Metazoa; phylum Chordata; class Actinopteri; order Siluriformes; family Ictaluridae; genus Ictalurus; species Ictalurus furcatus. The sequence continues at coordinate 16,059,621 of NC_071261.1, forward strand.
CTATCACATGCGATTATGCTATAGGCTATTATCCAGTAATCCTGTAATAGGTTAACATTATACAATCACTCAGCATACAGTCTAGAAGCTTGTTTTGAGAAGTTTTTAGTTCTCTTTAGGTTTTTAGTTGAAAACCACACCTGAAACTAGCCCAAAACACTCAGGCATTGGAAAACTAAGACATCGTTTTTTTTTTTCTCAGCTTTTGCGTAGGAAACAAGATCAAAGTGGTGCAGACACATTTCTGATGTATGTACATGATCCAAGCCATAATCCCCCTTTCTGTCTCCCACTCTTTGCAGTATACTGCATCTTAAAATAGAAATGGATGTGTATATCATGGATGCACTCTCCATGTACACTATCTGTGATTTTAATTCAATTTGTTTGCTATAAAGCAAGATCTTGACAGCCATGATGTATTTTGTGGAGGATTTATTTTGACTAGATGAATTTGGCACACTAGGCAACCCTGTCAGTGAGTGTCTTGTCCACCGCTCCCCTCCAGAGAATGGGGCAGCAGGATTCCTGGCCATGTAGGGGTCTATTAGCGCTTGTTAAAGTTAAAATTTTTGTTCACTAAGTGCAATAATAACTCCATGGATGCTAATTGCATCCATATAGAAAGGTGATCAGTGGAATATTAGCTTATATCTTTCAAATAGCAACATTTTTTAAAAAATCATTGGTCACTCAAAAATGGTAATTATCATTTCGATAGAGATTAAAATGTATGGAGCTGTGAATGAGGACTCAAATATAATGACACTATTTCTTTTTCTAATTTAATTTATCTTTAACTAAGACGTCTGACGAATAGTTTTTTAAATTTATTTATTCTTGTTATTTTCTTTTTACGTTTAGGAATATTTTGGCAGGGAGGGCACAGTGAACTTGCACCTTCAGGGTTTGGGAGTTTGCATGTTTTGCAGATTCTCCCCATGCTTTGTGGGTTTCCTCCTGGTGCTCAGGTTTCCTTCGCTTGGTCCAAAGACATGTACTGTAGGCTGATTTGCATTTCCAAATTGTCTGTAGCATGTGAATGTGTGCAATTGTGCCCTGTCATGGGTTGGCACCCCGTCCAGGGTGTCCCCCACCTTGTGCCCGAGTCCCCTGGGATAGGCTCCAGGCTCCCTGTGACCCTGTGTAGGATCAGTAGTATGGAAAATGGATGGATGGAATATTTGTAACTCAATCTGAGTTTATTTGCCTAACTGATACCCTTTCTATTTGTTGCTGTAATGCAAGGCTAAAAAAAAACTCAATAAATAACGCACTATAAGCTACTTCTCAAGATTTCAGTACGGAGGAAGATCTTAGAGAGATTGATATTAGAAACATCAGTGAAACAGAACCCAAGGTCAAATTAAAATGACACGCATTCCTTAAGTAGACTGTTATTGCTTTCAGACACCATGTTGGAAAAGTGGAGCGAACTCTAAATATTCATTGAGCTGGTGAGTGTGTGTGTGTGTGTGTGTGTGTGTGTGTGTGTGTGTGTGTGTTGGTGTGTGCGAATGTGAAAGAGAAAGAGTGGCTTAGAATGAACGAGAAAGGCATTCAGAGTAAGTGATACAGATGGTGAATGAGCAATCAGTCTCTGTGCAAAAGAAGGAAAAAAACAGAAAGAAACAGTTGGAGAAAGGAGAAGTGAGTGATAGGGGCTATGTGGGGTCATACACCTCTTGTGCCCTTTCCCTGGAAACAGATTCGACATAGGGTGTATGAATGACTGAGGAACAGTCGGTAGTAATTTGGGCTGGTCGACACCAGACTCACCAGCAATGATTTGTTCTCAAGAAAAGGATTGTTAGGAGTTTCTCAAGTTATATTTTTAAAATGCTGCTTATCCATGCTTTCATTTGCCGTCTCTCCAACTTGTGCAAGATAAAATAGCAGAAGCGGACTAGATGAAGTTAATATTCTGTAACTGGCGCATGGTGGAATGCTCTGCAAAACTCATTTCATTTTGACTTTTCTTTAGAAATGATGAGGTGTGAAATGACTGTGAACTTGTCATTTTCATCACTGCCAATAAGTTCCTTTTCAGTTCTACTTGGAAGAGATGAGATATTTCTTTCTATTGCATTTACTTTGAATCTCAAACCAGCATTTCTAGTCTGGCTTGATGGTTGACCTTACCATATGCCTGAGACATAGTCTTAACCTTATAACATGTCATTTTATGAAGACATGAGGAGAGCTAGATCATTTATCATATCCTGTTGTAGTATGAGAATAACAAACATTTCATTACTGTTAGTACTGATGTGTGTTTTAATGCTCTGGGTTATACTGTGAAAAACACATCAGTGGTACACGCCAAACCTAATGTACCTTTGTGAGCTGGGTGGCGTTCCTCTATTCCTCTTTATTCATTAGCAGAATGAGAAATGAGGTACCTGTACATGCAGGTCAGGGATCAGTGAGAGCTAAAAAATCTGTTCTGGCTTCTGTTGAATTGAGTTGTGATCAGCTTTTAGGAGTATTTCAGACCCAGAGAATCACTTACCTCCAGTCAGAGTCTGATCATTCTGTAGTCCTTGGAAACCTCCGGTAGGCATGTTCTTCAACACGCACGCAGCTAGAATATGATCCAGCTTCTCTGAGGAGGATGATTGAAAAGCCTAAATCGTATAGATCACATTTAAAACATGTGAACAAATGGACAAATAAATGGAAAGCGTAATGATTTTTACCTTGCGTTTTCGTAAATCTCTGGAATATCATAACTTGTTTAAAAATGAAATCATTTAAAGAGATTCTGACATTGACAAATACTCTTTTTACCCTACAAATACTTCGTAACAGGATTTAAAGGAGACATTTGAAAATTACTATAAGAAAATTAAAACAAATGGTATGATAGACATAAACAAATGGCATGTAAACATACACAATCATTATAATAAATTTGCCATGGCCTGGATATACAATTAACGATCCACTTGAAATGAAAATTTCATTAGTGCGTTTGCAATGTGTATTTGACCTGCACCAGGCACTGATCATGTCTCTGGTCTTTGCTTATCGAGTCTCTAATGTGTTTCAAGCTGTTTGTGTACCTGACACATGAAGTTCATCGGGTCTGCAGCCTGCTTGAGCAGGTGGGAAATCTCTCCCATAGTGTTGTAGTAGTGTAGGTGTGTGCTGCCCTTCATTACACCTCCACAGTAGAGCGTTACAGCCACATTTCCAGCAGGAAATTCTGTAACATGCAGTTACCATAATCTTGACCAAAACAAACCTGAAATTTCTCTGCTTATAGAACTGACAGCAGTGTTTAGGATAGAATACATAGTCCTAAGCTGTTTTATGAACAATAAACTAATTCTGATGCTGAGTCTGTCATTAGGCCCTAGTAAGAATATTCTAGAGGATGGTGGCAGAATTTGCATAAAATTCTTGGCCAAAGAGGAGTGTATGTATCTCTGTAAAAATAGGAGCATATAGGAGTTTATAGGGCATAGAGGAGTGCATATATGTCTTTAAAAATAGGAGCATATAGTTTATAGGGCATAGAGGAGTGCATATATGTCTTTAAAAATAGGAGCATATAGGAGTTTATAGGGCATAGAGGAGTGCATATATGTCTTTAAAAATAGGAGCATATAGGAGCTTATAGGGCATAGAGGAGTGCATATATGTCTGTAAAAATAGGAGCATATAGGAGCTTATAGGGCATAAAGGAGTACATATATGTCTTTAAAAATAGGAGCATATAGGAGTTTATAGGCCATAGAGGAGTGCATATATGTCTGTAAAAAAATGCTGTACATTTACAGTGTTGTTTTACAGCAAAATATTGTTTTATTATTTTACAAGATTGTACTGTAAACAATTGGACAATTAGAGCAGTGCATTGCTTTAAAATAAAATACCAGACAATGCAATGCATAGTGAGATATCTAATATTTTAGGTGGGCTTAAGAATGGTAAAGGTTGTCTTTGTATCAACATAAAGAGAATTTAAATGAATTTTTCTGCCCTTTATTTTAGCAAATGCTGTTTTAAGCAAATGATGTAAGTTTATAAGATAATAAAAACTTTAGTTCAGTAAAGGACTAACATTAATATTTTAGTTTGTGTTGCTTCAATGGTAGATTGTAGATAGTGGTTGAATTAGTGCAAGTTAGTCGAGGGAAGGAGTGACTCAGGTGTTTGGGTGTGTCTCAGTCAGCTCCCTAGTTCAGTAGTCAGGGCACTGATCAGGGAGTCGGCCATTTTAAGTCACAAAATTCTTCCTGTGCACTGGAACATTCGCGCCCTAAAAAATCCCACAATGCACTGCAAAAACCAGGGAGCGTTGATGCTCGCTATGTTCCTTTACTGGAAATGATGCCATGTTTTCTGAGGCCTCTCAGCTCTAAAAAAAATGGGGGACAAACTTTCAGCCAACTTTCATCTACTAATGTAAGTAGCTTGTTATCGTTGTCGTGGCTCACAAATGATTACTTATGTTTTAAACTTTATTTGACGTTCTATATACGGTTTGTTTGAGTCTAACAAGTTTTAAGTGATTAATGATTTTCAAAATATCCACTAGCTAGATTACAAGCCTGCTTGAAGTACCATGGCAGAAACGAGTGGGATTAAGATAACAAATTTATGACGTATAATGTCAGAAAGATATTAGTCCTGCCTGTTGTTTATACAACACGAGTACATAGTCATGTCACTAGAAATTGAGTTATCAGTGTCCCAGTGTGTAGTGAGCCAGGCTCCTTACCAGTGCCTGAACTTATGTACAGGATATACTGATTCATGACCTAGAGAGCAAGGGAGCTGATTGAGACACACCCATATTTAAATCTGCTGCCAGTAAATGACTTTGTATGTGTATACTGTAAAATACTGTGATACAGTGAAGCATACAGTGATTAACTGTGAATCGAGTACAGTTTTTACATTAAATATGTTTTACAATTATTTATGATGAATTTACAATATTGTACTTATAACTCTACTGAAAGTAAATTGCTGTAAATCGTTTTTCAGGAAATATTTAACAGTGTAATACTGCATAAAATTGGTGATATAAGATTGCATATGCGATTACATGGACTCAGGCATTGTAACAAAGACAAATTAATAAAAAATATAATCATTTTAAAATGTATACTGATATTTGTAGAATGGACAAATTACAGAATGTTCAGTATGCACAAATTGAACAGTATAAGAATCACTGTACAGTATGCACCCAGTGGACTGCTCCTCGAGAAGTAACTGAACTTCACTATAAATAATTTTTTTTTTGGTTTATTGTATCCATAACCCCACAACCTAAACATATTTACATTCTCCAGAGAAAAAGTGGCAAGTTTTAGGATTAATCTTTACCTGCAGCAGTTACTCTGAGTGTGCTCTCGTTCCAGTTCACTGCCTTTACTCTCACTTTCTGCTTGCTCTCACTGAACTCCACCTCCATGTCTTTACTGGCCATGGCCTGTGGCAGGAGAAGGAACACCTCCCCGGGATTCTGTGAAGATGGAGTTCAAGACATGAGCTGCACAACATTAAATGCATTTAGGGTTAGAGTAACAACACTTACATTATAAGCTGACAGTTTAAACATGATGGCTTAGTAACCAAGCTTCCGTATTGATTATTGTTATCTTCAGCTTTCATATAGTTACTGTCCTGTTGTGCATGGTTATAGAGTATATGTATGTAATAAAACACTTTCGGACACACTGTTAGAGGAGCACAATCAATGGCATTACCACTTTTTTTTTTTTTTTTTTTTAAGTTTATCAGCCTGAAGATTATTTTCCTACAACAGCATGTCCTGAAATGTTTTATTCCTCTTATACCAGCAATTTGATTACATATTTTATGCCTCCACCACTTGGTGGTGGACATCTCAAGAATGAGTGGCCAAATGTTTGAAGGATGTATATGGAATTATCACTGAAACCAGCAGATGAACTGATTACATTTTGGAATTTATCCAAATAGAGTCAAGGTCACAGCAATGCCCAACAGCTTCACAACAAAGCTTCTTCTTCTTCTTCTTCTTCTTCTTCTTCTTCTTCTTCTTCTTCTTCTAAATGACTGACATGATCTTAAATAGATTCTTTCCTGTTTGAATTCTATTTTAAGGGAATGTCAGGCATACAAATTAGTAACAAGAAGAACCAAACATGTTTTCCATCGATGCCTTTGGTTTTGAGTTCTACTTGTTTAAAAATTTATTCCTTAATTATATCCATCCATCCATCCATCCATCCATCCATTTTCCGTACTTATCTTACACAGCGTCGTGGGGAGCCTGGAACCTATCCCAGGGGACTCGGGGGGTGCCACTGCAGGGCACAATCGCATACACACAACAGACAATTTGGAAATACCAATCAGCCTACAGTGCACGTCTTTGGACTGGGGAAGGAAACCAGAGTACCCGAAGGAAACCCAGGAAGAGGAGTAGAAAACCGGAAGAACATGCAAAATCCAAGCATTCAGGGCAGAGGCGGGAATCAAGGCGGGAACGTTACCACTGACTATTAAAAAGCACTGACACCTGAGAGTCTTTTATGTGAATGTTCAATAAATGTTTCCTCAAAGAAAATCAACACTTTTTACATTTCTTTATTATTATCAGTCTTAGAATATGTGGAGTGTCTGCCATACAAATCTGTGAATTAGTTGTTACTATAGCAACGATAGTTATTTAGAATGAGCTCATTAATATAAACCTATGATTTGTCTTGCAGCCAGCACTGCTGTCAGTGCTGCTGTTATGGAAAATTAATCAACACTTTCTAAAAATTCAACAGCATGGTATGTTATAACAAGACTTTAATGTCACTCTAAGAAGAAATTCCATGGACCTGCAGTGCTGTTAGGAGAAAAGCACATCAACTGTGACATTTGAAAGCATCAAAATTAGCTGACTGTGACGTCAAACGTGCACAGAACAGACAATATATAGATTTTTTAGAGGCCATCTGGTTAAATAATAATGCACTGTAAAAAAAAAATTGACTGCCAGTTAGTTTGCTTGTGAGCTAGTGGAGTGTAGCTACAAATGTTGAAACCTGCAATAATGCGAACAAAATACAATATTGTCCTTGTTTTTTTTTTGCTTTTATGTTTTTCTTTTATAGTAGCAGCAATTCAGTTATTATTAACACCCTATAATATCATACTCCAACTATTTAGCTACGTTTGCTCACATACTGCAGCTAGTAACAAGGCTGTTTACTGATCAACATTCACAGCCTCATTAGCATGCACACACACACTGTGGTGCCGTATCTGCAACATCCTGTAACATGAAGCTTCCTTTAATGCTTTGTGCCATTACAGATTCTACTCTAAACACATTGCATTAAGAAGTGTCATTTAATGTATTTTATAATCCTTTTTTATTGAATGAAATGTAGATAAATGGTGATGCCCACCTCACAAGGAACACGACAGGGCAGGACTAGCAGAGAGGATTTGGCATATGCAGCACCAGCAGAGTGCCTTCTGTCCAGATTTTTTTCCTGAGTAATTCTCGTGTCCACTGCTGAAGTCTGTCCACCTAAGGTCAAATAAAAGTGAGCATCCAAAACTTTCTTCATAGCATATTAAAGCAGGTGACTACAGATGTTTGTTCCAGTAAATAATGAATAATTTATTTGCATTGTACTTTTGAATAGTGCATGCAACTTGAATGGTCCATTAACCATTAACAATAATTATTGTTATAACTTTTCAAATCCTGTTTTGATGAGCAGCCATTTTCCCAGCAGGGCTAAAGAGATCAAGAGATTGGGTTTTGCATACTGAGTGATAAAAGCAGTTCTGATGTATAAGGAAGGCTTTGAGTTTGCATATGATTTGCCACTGGACCAAACACACACAGCAGCTTCTGGTCGTAGCTTCCTGAATCCACACCAGTGATAAATATACTGGATCATTATAAACACTATATTTATATTTATTCATTTAGCAGATGCTTTTATCCAAAGCGACTTACAAATGTGGAAATACAAGCAAAACGGTATATCAAGCGGAGAACAATACAAGTAATGCTGCTATACAAGATCTTTTAATTGAATTCTAGAAAAAGCAAAGTGCGCAGAGTAGAGGTGTAAGAGCCAGAGTAATTTTTTTTTTTTTTTTAAGGATAATGTGGGGTTGGCGTTTTAGGGGTTAGTTAGGTGTTCACGGAAGAGGTGGGTCTTTAGCTGTTTTTTGAAGATAGTGACAGATTCTGCGGTCCAGATTGAGGTTGGAAGTTCATTCCACCACTGAGAGACAGTTAGTGTGAAGGTTCTGGAAAGGGATCTTGAGCCACGCTGAGTAAGCACTATTAAGCGTCGGTCATTAATCAATCGCAGATTGCGTGAGGGAACGTAAGAGAGTTGAGGTAGGAGGGTGCTGTTCCAGACAAGGTATTGTACATGAGCATCAAGGCCTTGAATTTGATATGGACGGCTACAGGAAGCAAGCGGAGGGAGATGAAGAGGGGTATGACATGGGTCCTTTTGAGCTGGTTGAAGATATATTAATTATCCAAAAATAATCCAAACATTTTAGCGTTCATAATCAAATGTAAAAAAGGCTAGTAAAAGTTGAAGAGTAAACAGGATAATAATGAAAACATGTCAATCAGGCTGGGACATCATTTGCATTAGTTATGTTAATGAAATCTGAGACAAGATAAGGGTAGCAACAAAAGGCCTCTAGTGATCTACTTTTAATATATTGTTCTTTTTTATTATGCGGAAATTTGACACGGTGATCATTGCCCAGCAGCGTTGTTCCAAATCCTCCAAAGTGAGCACCAGCGAAACTGTTAATGTGAATAAATAGTACAAGCTGTCAGATTCAACTACAACAGGCATCAGAGCAGCACACAGTGTTCTCATGGAGACAGCTGATGGACTAAGCAGGCTTTATAGGAGCAAAATGCCTATAATAGAGCTGTCTGTTCTATAAGATAAAACCTAATCAGCATGCTTCGTTGTTTGGTACATATATGGGAATATATCTACTGTAATGCAAATATGAATGTTACATCATGTAGCCTTTCTTTTTTAAGGAATCAAAGTTTATGCAAGCACGTTACTACAGATGCTGCAGAAGCATACACACAAAAATAAAATTATGTAATTTCAGTGATATGACACTATCAGTATGCTTGGTCTCTTATTGTTGTATTTTTAAGATTTTTTTGTGTGTGCTTGTTCTCTATGCATTTTTTTTTTCTTCTTCATGATATTGCAGTATTTTTGATTTGGATAATTTCTGTTATTTTGCCTTTTTGCTATTTCCCCTGTTCTGCTTTCACAGGAATAATTCATGTTATTGTTTGCATTATTGTTTCGGTGAGTTGTCTGTGTACCTACCTCAATTTACGGTAATATAATTGATTCCGGTGCTCAGTGACAGCTGAACACACTGAGTACTATTGAGAAAAAGAGAAAGTGTGTATCCATGTTTCATGTAAATCGTTTCCCTCGTATTAATGTTTGTACTTTGAGTTTGATTTCCCTGACCCAGTATTGTGTGTATTACCTGAACATATACTGGTTGAGGGTGTAAAAGAGGTATGTAGTATGTGTGGGTGAGAAAGCGAGCAAGTGAGAGGAGAGCCAAATGACTGTGCGAAAGTAGAAAAAAAAATGGAGAGAATGGAAATGATAATGGTTATGTCCTAACTTTTCCTGAGAAGTGGACCTGCTGTGCATAAAAATCAAAAGGGAACAACATTGAGTATAGCTGCAATATGAAAGTACAAAACACAATAAGCACAATCATACACTAAATTCAGCCAACTGTTTTCATTCCATATGCATTTACCATGCCTTTTTTTTTAATACTTATGAACCATTTCATCTACATTTAAATCATAACCTGATACAGTATTGTTAAGCTTACCACTGATCTGGCAACCCTCCTTCTCGTTTTTAATATTGCCTTCTTGGGATATTAGAGGTGAGGATTTAGTATGTTTTAGTGAAGCCTCTAGTATGTTTTAAAGGCATATTGGCATTGTAAAGATTTTAAGGCCATTTTAAATATAACCATAGGTAATGTGTACACATTTACTTGAGGAAAAAAAAACAGGATTTTTTTAAATTTACAATATGGATATCATGGAAGGAAGTATATTCATCTCCCTCATTATTAGCAGCACCTGCTCTTCATTTACACACTCATTAAGACTGTATATATAAACCTTATTGTGTGTGTTTATGCTCCTGTCAGCTGTTACTCTAAATGTGCAAGCTTATTTCATAGTTGACATTTTATATCTTATACCTGATTACAACTTTTCTGCCTAGTTTATGATTCTCTGACTGTGCTGGATTAACCTGTTCACCACAATTTCATATATTTTTGTTTATTTTACTATGCATTTCGATTGTGATTCCCTAACCCTAAACATGTATCCTGTTTCTCTGAGTATGTGCTTTGTGATAGATCGTATACGTAGGTATTTTGTTAATATGTTATTATAAGATCCATACAATGGGGTGTACTATCATATGAAAAGAATCAGTGACTAAGTGATGTAATGTGGCCCAATGTTCATTACTTTCCTATAACAGCACTATCTGAAGTGTTTTATTCCTCTTAGGCCACACCAAATTACAAATAAATACAATGTTTAATTAATGAAAGGAACAATATAGTTCATGTTTAAAGTGTAACATGAAACAAGTTAGTTCCCACATTCTGTCTGAAATCATAAAGGAACAGCTTCACCTCTGACTGTTACAAAGCATTGACCCTGGAGACCCGTTCCAAAAAGGCCAAATATATGATTCCTTACAGAAAGTTTCACCATATCAGAGACTACTCATATTTTTTTTTTAATCCATTTATGTGGAGCATACACCATAGAGTGCCTGTGTAACTTGTTACTATATAAACTATAACATATTAGAAAGAGTGCTATTGCCTGCCAGCTGGAGGTACTGTCAGAGCTGCTGTTACAGAACATTAATCAACACCTTCAATCAGAACACAGCATTCAACAGTGCTGTGGTATAATGTGGCATCATGATACATTAATATATGCACAAATAAGGAAAAAATGAACCGTATACAAATCTCATACACGAAAAACCAATAATAATGGTAATCGCTACAGTAAGTATTGGCATATTGTTAACTCATTGTGATAAATAATACAACTGATTGCAGTATTTATCATGACAATGCTGGAAACACCCATAACAGCACGCGGCCTAAAAACATGGCCACCACGGTCTCCAACTCACATGATTACTGATCACCATCACCTGGACTTAATTACACAACCACAGTATTTAAGGATTCTCCCTCAATGCACTGTCTCCCATTTTGGATCTGTCTGCAAAGTTTATTAATAAAGCATTTGTGTACCTGCATCTGTGTTCATATCTGCCGCCTGACAGTGTTATAAAGCTCATTTCCATTATTAACATTATTATAATTTTTGTACATAATGTAGGTTAGCTCAAGCTTTAGGCTATTTAAGTAACTTTGAGCAATTTACACAAAACTTTTTAGCATCACTAACAAGTTTCTTTCAAACAATATCCATCCATTACATCCATTTGCTGTACTGCTTATCCTACACAGGGTCACAGGGAGCCTGGAGCCTATCCCAGGGTACTCGGGACACAAGGTGGGGTCTCTGAGACAATATGATTATTTTATTAGCGTGACGTTAAAAAATACTGGAGGGGATGATCTCGCAGGAGGTTGATCCATTCAAGCATGCTGAAAGGACCATGCATACCATATGCTAATAAGAGTAGCTATTAAGGACTAATTTTGAGTTGTGTGTAGAGGAGAAGGAGTAGTTTAGAAATGGGGTGCCTACATTGTTTCCGAACACACCTTGTTAGAAAAGTAATCTTAATTAGTACTGCATAAGTCATGAAATGAATTACTTACAAAATGCTAATACTTAACTATTACCTAAAATGCCAATTACTTAACTATTATTAATGGCTATTCATATATAATTTAGAGGTTGTGAATATACTGTAGATAAGCTTCATTATTTCCTTATGTTCAATTGATTATCATGAAAACAGTTTAGTATTAATATATGCTAATTTGTGAACCTTATAGTAGAATTTGCTCACTTTGGGGGAAAATTTTGCATTTGACAGTAATGAAATGTACTCATTAAATGTATGGAACAGTGCCATATTTACTGCATTTGCACAGTTAGGCCAATGATGTTAGAGCACACACTGACCACAGTGCATGTCCATTTGCTATTGTTTATGAGTATTGCTGCTTAGCACATCCTGTCTATGATAAAATAAAATATTGCATGCTAAAATTGTATATTATTATAAAGAGGTACATTAATGTGCAGTTTATATGAAAGTTTTTGAAAAGATTGTTTAATCTTGTTCTCTTGCACATGATCAGTTGCTGCTTACCACTCGTTTCTGGTATTTTTCATGTGGATGATATATTGTTTAGGGATGGTAATTGGCTTGTCAGGGCTCAGTGTGGATAATGAAGATTCAAACGTGTGGAAAATCTCTCTCTCTCTCTCTCTCTCTCTCTCTCTCTCGCTCTCAGCTCCCCTCCTCGCTCACACTGCTCCGTAATTACAGTCCTCAGGATCACCGATCATGCTGGCAGAATGTAAACCTGATTATGTTCCTCTTGCACTGCTTAACCTGCTGTGCCATGTTATTTAGCACAGCCAGACTTCTGCATTGGAGGCTGATGTTTCCTTCAGCTGGGAAAGAATGTAATTTACTGGGGGTCTTTAGAGTAATTCACTTCAGTTTTTATTAAATGTGACTTCCTCCCCTTGTCTGAACCAGTCAATTATTTGTATACCTAGGCATGCTTCTTGAATATGGCCTGCTTTAGATAAGCCAGTAAGGATAACCTAACCTTTTCATCTTCAAAACACATCATACTGTAATACTGAAGAATCACAATCCCTTCTTCCTCGACTTCCTTACCCTTTTTTAACACCCACCCTTACATATGTCAGTAAGAGCTGCCATTATTGACCATAGACTTCCTCAGAGATTTCCAGCAAGTTATCAGTCATAATTTCCTCCTTCCTCTAACTTCCTCACTATATGTATAAGACTCACCTCTGCGAATTATGTCGAGCACGGCCGAGCGGTACTCCTGTGCATCTTGTTCACTCGAAATCTGAAGGCATTCTTCGCCCTTGAGAGGAATGAGTTCTAGCAGGGGTTCCAGGCTTTCTACACCGCACAACAGCACCACCACACATGCCTCAGGCCTCAGCACCCGTGCTAAGAAGAAGCGGCGCAGCTGGCACATGCCTTCCAGCATACCCCGTGACAAGATGAGCAGTTTGCACTTGTAGCCATTCAGCTCCAGGAAATTGTCTCGCCGACTGGATACCATAGAAATGTTGTAGCAAAAGATTCCTGTCTCTGGAACAGATCCAGCCAGGACGGAGTACATGTATGAGGCCCACTGCTCTGCCTCCTGCTCGAAGATGATCAGCAGCTCTTGACCTGGACCAAATGGAGGAGAGGGTACAGCAGGTGAGGGCTACCATGTAAGCTCACTGGTGTTACACTATATCTAAAAGTTTGTGGACGACTGACCATCACACCCAAATGTGCTTTTTTGAACATCCCATTCCAGCTTTAGTTCTCCTTTGCTGTCATCATAACCTCCATTCTTCTGGGAACACTTTCCACTAGATTTTGGAGCGTGGCTGTAGGGATTTGCTCCTTCAGCCGCAAGAGTGTTAGTGAGGTCAGGCACTGAGGTCAGAGGAGGAGGCCTGGTATGCAGTCGGTGTTCCAGTTCATCCCAAAGGTGTTCAGTGGGGTTAAGATTGGGGCTTTGTGCAGGACACTCCAGTTCATCCACATCAACCTTGGCAAACCATGTCTTCATGGACCTCAGTTTGTGCACAGGGGTTTTGTCATACTGGAACAGGTTTGAGCCTTTTAGTTCCAGTGAAGAGAAATCATTTTGAGTTGTGTAGCAAGAGGCAACAGTGTGGGGAAGATCCACATATGGGTGTGATGGACATATGTCATATTTATATACCACAGAAATATTGAATTCTCAACTCTGAAGCTGTTGATCAATTTTCTATAACAGCATGACTCTGACAGTAGCTCTATAATTAAAATGATAGGTGTATATTAATGTGTGTGTTCTATTACCTTATCGTTTCTATAGTAACAACTTACAGAGGGATTTGTATAGTGGACAATCAGGATAATCTGCTAATAATAAAACAATCAAGGTATTACTACAGTATACTAGAGTTAGAAGTTAGAAGCTTCAAGGCATTCCTTTGGAATACTAGATTATGTTATTGGTATAGTATAATACATGAAGTTTGCTTTGTGAACAGGGGCATTGTCATGCCAGAACAGGTTTGGGTCTCTTAGTTTCAGTGCAAAGAAATTGTAATACTACAGCATAACAAGACATTCTATATTGTGTGCTTCCAACTTTGAGGCAAAAGTTTGCGGAAGGCCCACATGTGTGTGATGGTCAGGTGTCCACACACTTCAAGGTTTTGCTGTTGTATATTATAGCAAGTTATATACTTCGAGGTATTCTATAGGATATTAAAATAAGATTTAGACCTCACGCTATTATGATAGTATACTATAGTAAGTTATCAAGGTTTCTGCTATAGAATACTAGAGTATGTTAAATACTTCAATGTATACTATAGCATACTAGAGAAAGTGTATGCCTATTATAGAAATTACTATAGTATATTAATGTTGTTTGGTGTGTATTTTAAAGTATATTTTATTGTAGTTTTTTAGCAGTATATTTATTGTAATTTATTTGTTTGATTATTTGATTATCATCACTTTTTACCCTAAATGCTACATTTCTATAATAGTTTCTGACTTAGTCAGTTTATCAAAAGCTTTTATGCTTCACAGCTTCTGAAATAATAACTTATCTCGTTATTATAGACAGAAAGGCCAACTGTGTTTTTATATAACAACTCAGAGGGAGGGAGAAATGAAAACTGGTAAATCATACTAAAAGCTTAGGTAAAGTTGAACTTCCATAGACAACTGCTGACTTCCATAGACAACTTTGAGATGGTGGTTAATGAGATTGAGAGCCTGTCTGAAGTTTAGCGATATCAACTGCCATTATCCCCCCAGCTTTTAGAATGTGGTTTACAGCCAGGACATTTATAATGCTTGTATTACCTTTGAAGATGTATTTCCTTATCATGAATAATAGTTAGAGCTCGCCATTAAGACTCCACAACACCATACTATCAACAAAGACTTCATACTGTCTCATATCATAACCTAATTTGTTGCTAGTGAACTAATACTAATCACTGTATTCATATTCATTTTCTACTAAAATATGTTTACAAGATAAATTTCACTAACATACTGTTTTTTTATTATAAGAACTGAAAAGAGTTGTAACTCACCTGTTTTGCTCATCTTTCCGTCTGGGTGTATGCAAGTGGCACTGTGATCTACACACAGGAAGGTGTGTTTGAACACACACAGGTTCCTTTGTGTTGATATCTGGTCACAGACTGGGAGTCGATGCATCACAGGGATATGTGATCTGTGAAGGCGGGTTATGACCACAGTTTCCCTGTTTCTAATCCTCTCTCTCACACACACACATTCACACACACACACACACACACACACACACACACTACCCCAATCTGATATCTGATATCTGATATAAATCATGGTAAAATGGAACAGCTGCATGGAAATATAAATGACAGTGAATTAATTGTGCTTCTGATTTTATAGAGCATTTTACTACTCAGGTGTTTGTTGTGATACTGTACATCATTGTGTATTGTAGCAAATTCATTTACATATATTCTAATGAACAGATTGGGGTTTTCCCAAAGGTGTACTTTACATTTGTATAATAAATATGGAATGTTCTCAATGCAAATCTCCTGGTACTAAATATTTATTATATATTACACAATTATAGCATATAATGATCAAATAATTGTACATTAAATGTATGCGTTTCACACATTTGTTTTAATTCCACACTCTGGTACAAACACCCTTCAACATTACTTTGTATTTTGTATTTGTATTTCAGCTTAAGTATAGAATTAATACACAGTGTACACTAGACTTTGAATGATCCATCAAATACAGTCTTGCTTTTCATATTAAGTGTGTTTTGTAATACTAGTTTGTTCTGCTCTGTAAAATTCAGACATAACAGTATGTAACTTATCATTGTTTCCACCTGGTGCACTCTCTGAGCTCTGCAGCAGGGTAATTGTTAGAGGCCTTTGAAAAAGATGTACATTGTCTGTAACCTTGAGATTCATAAGTGGACCTAGATTCTAGGCTACTTCAACATATTAGCAAGCACCACTTAACCTTCATAACAGCACACATTTTAATTCTAGAAACACTTTCCATCAGACAGTACATTTGTTTCTGAGTTCTATTATAAATATCTTTTCCATTCAGCCATTCAACCAATCAGGGCTCTATTTCCCAGAAGTACTGTTACGTAAATAGCACCACCAACAAATATTTCCACCGACTAGAAAAAAAATATATTGTTTACTGTGATGCTTAGTCTACCATTTCATAATGACCTTTATGCTGCAATGTTTTTTTTCTAGTTCGTCTTTTCATTTATAGTGGTTTGGGCAAAAGCCAAAAACTGAATATTAATTAATCCAGAATAAGAGTGGTTTCAAGTCACTCAATACAATGGTTAGCATCAGCAGTGGCCATATATTTTAATAGTGTAGGATGACATTAATAATGACAGATCCTCAAAAATATTGTGTCAGGAAGCTATTACACTTGACCTTTGATATAGGCTACAAGTAATAAGCAGTCAACAATATGCAGTCACCCAGCATGCAGTCTAGCAGCTAATTTTTCTCAGCCAGTATCACCAGGGTGCACAGTCTTTTGTGATGTATAGACATTATCCACTCCATAACCCCCCTTTCCCTATCCCAATCTTTGCAATATATGTATATTTGCAAAATGATTAGTTCTGTACATCATGAACAGTTAAACGTACAATTCACATTTGCTTGCTGAAAGTACTGTATTAGAATTCATTCTGATTATTTGCTATGAAACAGGAGCTTGGCAAGCATGGAGCATTTATAAACTAGACCTATTTGGTGTAAAAACTGTGAGAAAACTCAAAGAGTGAGCATGGGGTAGCATGAGTCCTGTCCCAGTGGGCCTCTATTAGCACTTGTTGCAGTTCCCATTAAAATGGAAACATTTTTTGACCACTAGTTGCAATAATAACTCTATGGAGCTGTGCAACATCTAGAAGGGCTGTCCAATAGTAACATGTTTTTTTTTTAAATCATTGGTCACTCAATAGAGGTAATTAGTATTTCAATGGAATTTAAAATTCAGTTCAATTAAATTTTATTTATATAATAATTTAGCAATGTAAAGCAGCTTTACAGATATCCGGATATAGATTTAAATTTAGATTTATCCCTGTGTGGACTGCATGTATGAAGTTGTGAATGAAGTCGCAACTCCAAAGAAACAAACAGTTGTTGAGTGGATGATATACACCCATGGATCATTTTATTCACCTGTATACCTACATATTCATGCAATTTTCTAATCAGTCAATCATGTGGCAGCAGTGCAGTGCATAACATCATGCAGATATGAGCCAACAGCTTCAGGTAATGTTCGCATTTGACTGTGGCATGATTGTTGGTGCCAGATGGGCTGATTAGACTGTTTCTATAACTGCTGATCTCATGGGATTTTCACACACGTAGTTCCTAGAATTTACACAGAATGGTGTAATAAATTAAAAAAACATCCAATGAGCAGCAGTTCTTCAGACAGAAACGCCTTGTTGATTAGAGAGGTCAATGGAGAATGGCCAGACTGGTTCAAACTGACAGAAAGGCTATAGTAACTCAGATAACCAATCTGTACATTTGTGATGAGCAGAAAAGCATCTCAGAATGCACAACACATTGAACCTTGAGGCAAATGAGCTAAAAAGCAGAAGACCACATCAGGTTCCTCTTCTGTCAGCCAAGAACAGAAGGCTGAGGCAGCAGTGGGCACAGGCTCACCAAAACTGGACAGTTGAAGACTGGATAAACGTAGTCTGGTCTGATGAATCTCAATTTCTGCTGAAGCACAAAGAATGTAGGGTCAAAATTTGGCACCAACAGCATGAATCTGTGGACCCAACCTGCCTTGTGTCAATAGTCCAGGCTGGTGGAGGTGGTGTAATGGTGTGGGGAATGTTTTCTTGGCACACCTTGGTCTAGTTAATACCAATCAATCATCACTTGAATACCACAGTCTATTTGAGTATTGTTGCTGACCGTGTATATCCCTTCATAGCCACAATTTACCATCTTCTAATGGCTATTTCCAACAAGATAATGCACCATGCTACAAAGCAAAATTCGTCTCAAACTGGTTTCATGAACATGACGATGAATTCAATATACTTCAGTTTTTCCCTGTCACCGGGATCTGAATCCAATCTAAAAATGAATGTTTCCAACATCTTGTGGAATCCATGCCATGAAGAATTGAGGCTATGAGTGCAAAGGGAGGACCTACACAGTTTTAGTATAGTGTTCCTAATAAAGTGTTTGGTGACTGTATATGGTAAGACTTTGACCCACTTTGGCCGAGACTTCACTGGTTACCACTGAATTAGTAAATTACTACGAACAGCATCATACAAATGAATTGCATACAAATGAATTTAGCTAGCTACAGTACTGCTTAAATGGCTGTAAGGCTATTTATTTAATATTATTTAATAAAATATGTCATTCATTACTTTTTTTTTGTCTGCATAATTAAGAGCCATGTGATATACAAGCAATTAGTCTTCAAAATATTCCTCTTGAAATTGCAAAGGCTATCACTTGATATAAGCCATCTGAAGTGCGAGGCAATCACAGAGGAAAATTATTTCTTTTATAAGTATAGGTCAGCAATTTGCTTCAATGGGTCTATTATGAGTCATTTTACTATGTCTCTGTGCTGTCACTGAATATTTATATGTGATTAAAATATTAGGAACGCTCATTCCAAGAGATGTTATTATGGTGTTGTAGTCAAGAGTAGAATTTTACACCAATACTGTGCATAAAATGTTATACCATTGTTGAACACACATTCAGTATGCGTGTTTGGGGTTTTTTTCAGTAGTTGGTAATTAAATAAATGAATAAAGGAAACGAATAAAGTGTAAGCCTTTGAGGTTTTCCACTGTGCACAACTTTAACATTTGTAGCGTGTATAGAAATTTCACCCAGCAACTGACATACATGAATAGAATAAAACGATCTGCTCAACGAGAAGGGAAAGGCTCTAATCATTCCAGGAAAAGTAGCAGGCTGGAGATAGAGAAGTGCATAGGGCTTCAAATGGACTGTAATTAGTGAACCAAGCACAAATCCTTATATCTATATTTCTATATCTCTCGCTTCTCACAGAGACACACCTGCTTAGACTACATCCATTCCGCTCATTAGATAAATCCTCTGAGAGATGACCACCCACCATTCTAATTGTAACATTGCTCAGTTTTACATGTCATCACTTTCTCTCATTTCATCATGTGAAATTGGTGGGAAATAAAGACTGAGAATGCTGTGAATTAATTTAAGACTACCAGGCAGCAAATCAGGCCAAAATGATCTCATTGTGAACTTGTCTGGCTAGCTCATTTGACGATGTCTGGCTTTGAGGTAGATCCTCTAGTATGGCCATAGAGATACAGACTGGTCTCTTTGTATTTGTAGTCTTATTACACATCAATCAGTGTGTTCCAGTGCAGTGTCAGTTAAACTGTGCTGCCACCTTTGTTTCATGTGACTGAAGGCATGACAGTGAGTGAAATGGTTCCAGGCAAGTCAGTTGCAGATCCTGTCAAAGCCCATGGCTCCAAAACAAGAAGCAACTCGCCGTCATTAACTGCAGTTTTGCTTTCTTCAAAGCTTCATGACTCTCCAGGGAATAGGATCGAACAATAATGGAACCTCATAAGAGCTGAAAAGAAAACAACACATGGGAGCATAAGACAGATAAATGTATTTTGTTGTAGTCATTAATGAACCTTTGATATCCAAACGGAACAGCTTAGAGAGAGCTATACAGGTTTCAGATGTGAAAACACCCATGGTTTTTACCAGCTCCTCTAAATCATGTGAAAAATCTTAAGCTAGTATTTCATCATTATTTATGCCTATCCACTGATTAGTTCATTTTTAATTAGAGGATTTTGTGAACATGTCATATGCACTGTGAAGCACTGATTAGTGTACTGTTTCTATCAATTTCCGAATGCCACCAAGGAATATCTGTGGGAGAAAAAAAAAAATCAACCTTGTGTGACACTATTTAAAATATGTGCCTATTAGCCAAGCGAAACTAATTAGACGTGTGCTCTCCTACAGTCTTCCACATGTACAACTGCTAGCTGCGCTGACAAAACCATTTCTTAGAACACACTGGAAAGAAAAACATTAGGTGAAACAACTTTTAATTACAGTAAGTGTTGATTTTGACTGTAAAGACTAACCCATCATTAAAACGTGTTTTTAAAAAATGAAGCGTTGTTATTGTCATCCATTTCCCAGCATTAGAGAAAAGGCTTTTTTTTTATTTTTATATCTGCCACAGGTCATAGGGCGAAGTCGAGGCTTGCTATGAGAAGAGAGTGATGTCAGATGGCAGCCTAAGGGCAAGCTCATTATTTCAAACTGTCACTCAATGTCTTGCCACTGATGAGTGTCATACGCTCAAGCTCACGTTTATACTCTCCACCAATCAGGGAGAAGAGAAGGCTTCAAGGTATTAATACATAACTTGTTCTGCCTTATGAGCATCTTAATGAAGATTTGTGTCACATGGATGCTTCAATAAATGAGCTTAAAGCGAAACATCATGCAAGGTCCAATGTAATGGTGTCATGAGAATTACTATTAATATTGACATGCAGTAATTAATGGTGCAGGTTTATTTTTTTAATGAACGCATACCTTATAAGATTGTGCAGTTCGAAATAAAACAGCACATATCATGATACCACTTAACCTTGAGGGTTTTCTAACTAGAATGTTAAAATTAACTTATAAGAGAATCTTGAACAGTAAATCTATTCCAAGTGTAACAACAATGATTTTACAGTGCTTATATGATGTGCTGAAGGGTATGTGCACAGCTTTTACATAACGTTCAAAATACGAAACAGGATTTATTTACTGGTGTTTGAGTGTAGTCACTTGTTCTTGACAGCCCCCACAGAAGCCCCTTCACATAAATGTGCAGCAAGGATGCACCAAAAGCTGCACATAATTCCACATTTAATCACAAAAAACTTCATTTAACCTTTAAACCTGCAGTAAAGATGCACAACCATGCTTATTGGATGCGCATCTATAATGCCATGTGCCCAACTTTTACACCAATCTTCTGAGCTGAGACAGCTTTTTAATGGTGTGCATCCCCAATTCCTTATGCTGTCATTTGTGTGGTGGTTTTGTTCAGTTTTGTAGCTTATTTGTATGCGCAACCTGGGCCCTTTTTACACCACTAGCTAGTGATAGCTCTGGGTGTCCTAATATCATTTTGATAACAAAATGTATGTGGTTAAATAATGAAAGATTAATCCTGTTAACTCCATTTAACACAAGGGGGGGGGGGAAGTGTGATCTTAGTGACTTTGATTGTGGCATGGTTGTTGTTGCCAGATGGTTTGAGTATTTCAGAACTGCTGATCTCCTGGGATTTTCACACACAACAGTCTTTAGAGTTTTATAAAATGGTGTTTAAAAAAAACATCCATTGAGCTATAGTTCTCTAAAAGGAAGCACCTTGTTGGTGAGAGAGGTCAGAGGAGAATGACCAGACTAATTTAAGCTGATAGGAAGTCTATGGTAACTCAAATAACCACTCTTTACAACCATGGTGAGCAGAAAAGCAATTTAGCACTCACAGCATATTGAACACTGAGGCAGATTGGATCTATTAACAGAAGACTATTTTGGTTTCCTCTCCTGTCAGCCAAGAACAGGAATCTGAAGCTACATTGGGCAGTTTTGGGGGTCCACCAAAACTGGACAGTTGAAGATTGGAAAAAGACCATGCGTCATCATGACCCTTTTTTGTTGATGCACATGCAAAATAAAACAGTAAAAGACACATATCACTAGAAATAATAAATATCATTATGTAGCCACTCATGTTACAGGCCCTACTAATATAACTTCATTAACATTTAAGTTTTGATAATTGTTTTATTTATAGAAAATTATTTTAGTGTTATCATAGAAATAGGTTGTACAGATGCATTTCTATCAGATGAGATACGAGAAACCAAACTGCATTGCACCATTAAACAGTACTGCAGATGTCCAGCCATCCATCCATCCATCCATCCATCCATCCATCCATTTTCCATAAGCTTATGCTACACAGGGTCACAGTGAGCCTTGAGCAAGGCGGGGGACACCCAGGACCGGGTACCAACCCATCATTGGGCACAATCGCACACACATTAAACACTACGGATGTCATTAAATGATATTTTATATTCTGTATGTTGATGTACATCTTATCAGGTCACATGACTGGGAGTCCAATCAAGTTTATGGTTTACCTATCATTTTTCATTAGCACTACTTCCCTGTGCAAGACAAGGATTGAGGTCATAAAAAAAAACTACTGTCACTTTACACCTGACATTAAATTCCAATGTGTAAAATCACTGGTAGAGTATTATCACAACAGTAAAATGTACTTTAGTCAAGTCGAGTCAAGTGGGTTTTTATTGCCATTCCTCTATATAGATTGTATACATTGGAACGAAATGACGTTTCTTCAGGTCCATGGTGTAAGTACGCAAGCCTGCATAAAGTGCAAATACACAACAGTGTGAGACAGAACAAAACAATAAATGCACAGGACAACAGATACACAGATCATAGACTGTAACCTGTAAACATTGACTGTAAACTCTAAGCTAGTGTGTAATTTTGCAGCACAAGTATACCAGCAATACTGACAGCAAAAATGAGTTCCATAGTATAAAGTGACTGATGCAACTATGTAAAGTGCAGTGTGCAGTAGTACTGAGTCTTACTGGGTTAGGTGTTTGGCTTGCTCAGGGAAGAAACTGTTGCAGAGTCTGCTGGTGGTGGCACAGATGCAGGAGGGTGAATAGTCCATGAAAAGGGTAAGAGGGGTCATCTGCAATACTGGTGGCACTTTAATAGATCATCAGAGGATTGAGTTTTGCAAACATGCATGGGTCAAATTAGGAGTTTAGGGAATTGAAGGAGCTTAATTCGCCATGTGTTGTAGCATTTGTTTTTAAATGAACACTAGTTACAACCTATCTGTGCAAGTACAACACAGGTGAAGTCTATAAGCAGTTCCCTAAGTCATAAATTAGCGATTCATGTTGTCACAAATTATATGATCGATTGGATGTGAGAAAGCCTTCAGGCAGTTCAGAGATCTCTAAAGGCAAAACTGATCTATAAAGGTTCATATTTTGAGGTATATTATAGCAGTCATCTGTCTAGTCTGCCTTTTTGTCTAAAATCTTATCGTCCCTCAGAGAGTGTGTGGGAAGCTGAGTCTGCAGGCAGGAAAGGTTGCCATTTAGGAAAGAACAAAAGATTGGAAAAGTTCTAGCATGCAAATCTTTTGCCAGATGGGTTGAAATTGTACACTATCCACCGTCAGAGAAATGAAATTGTTCTAAATAAATAAATAAAACAAATTCCCCTGTTTAAAGATCCCCAAAGAAGGCTGTCGAAAATGTTTTGAAGGATTGATAATGCGATTGAATTGTTTATCTGACCCCTGTGAAGAATAAGAAAACAGTGCTTACTTTTATCTAAATGTGTGTCTGTACAGTGCTGTGAAAAAGTATTTGCCTCCATCCTTATTTCTTCTGTTTTTGTGTATCTTTCATACTAAATTGTTTCAGAAATTAAAACAAAATCTAAAATAAAACAAAGGCAACCTGAGTAAACACAGAATACTGTTTCTAAATGGTAATGTTATTTATTGAAGCAAAAATGCTATCCAATAACAACTAGGTCAATGTGAAAATGTATTTGCCCCCATAGTTACTAATTCCCCAAATCTATGAAACTGCATTCATAATGGGGTCAGTTGGATTAGACACAACCAGGCCTGATTACTGCAAACCCTGTTGAACTGAACTGAAATACATCTGTCTGGGAAGGGTTACAAAGCTATTTCAGAGGCTCTGGGACTCCAAAGAACCACAGTGAGAGCCATTATCTCCAAATGGAAAAACTCGGCACAGTAGTGAACCTTCCCAGAAGTGGCTGAACTTCCAAAATTCCTCCAAGAGCACAGCAACTACCCATCCAGGAAGTCACAAAAGAGCCAAGGACAACATCAAAAGATGTACAGGCCTCTCTTGCATCAATAAAGGTCACTGTTCATGACTCCACTATTAGAAAGATACTGGACAAAAATGGCATCCAAGTAAGAGTGGTGAGGTGAAAACCACTGCTAACCCAAAAGACCATTAAGGCTTGTCTGAATTTTGAAAAAAAACATACCTTGATGATCCTCAAACCTTTTGGGAGAATGTTCTATGGATTGATGAGTCAAATGTGGAACAGTTTGCAAGACAGGGGTCCCATTACATCTGGCATAAACCAAACCCAGGAATCCACAAAAAGATCATCATACCTACGGTGAAGCATGGTGGTGGTGGTGTGATGGTGTGGGGAAGCTTTGCTGCTTCAGGGCCTGGGCAACTTGCAATAATTGAGGGAAACA
This sequence comes from Ictalurus furcatus, assembly GCF_023375685.1. Lineage (NCBI taxonomy): Eukaryota > Metazoa > Chordata > Actinopteri > Siluriformes > Ictaluridae > Ictalurus > Ictalurus furcatus. The sequence goes on from NC_071261.1 coordinate 16,084,379, forward strand.
TGAATTCTGCTCTCTACCAGAAAATCCTAAAGGAGAATGTCCGGTCTTCAGTCCGTAAGTTGAAACTCAAGTGCAACTGGATTATGGAACAAGACAATGATCCAAAGCATAGGAGTAAGTCTTAGTCCTAGAAGTAAATGTAAGACTGATCTCCAGTTATCGGAAGCATTTGGTTGCAGTTATTACTGCTAAAGTTGGCACAACCTGATTTTATGTTTAAGGGGGCAATAAGTTTTTCACATGGATGATAGGTGTTGGATAACTTTTTTTGCTTCAATAAAAACAATAAATAAATAAAAATTGTACTGTGTGTTTACGCAGGTTGCCTTTGTTTTATCTTGTATTTTGTTTGAAGATTTAAAGCTATTTAGTATGAGATATACACAAAAAAAGAAGAAATCAGTTTTTCACAGCACTGTAAATTTACTATCCAAGACAGTGCTGCATTTGTCCTGTACTGTACAATAAACGGAACAATTAAACCATGACAGACTTGAAAAATATGTTTTCTTTTATCCAGGACTAAACTAACACATGAAAACAGACAGTTTAGATGCTGTACATTAGGGCTTCCCAAACATTTTGCAGCCAGGGACACCTTTAACTGTAAAATAAATTCCACAAACCCTCTTTTTGACAGACCCACAGATTTATGTTATAAACATAATTCAACTATTCAAATATTAGGCTCATTATTTCCATATGTACAATAGTCTCCTAACTATTTAAACCTTTATATCACTGGACTTTCCACCAGCAGAACACATTAGGTTTAAGTTAACATTATTTGTAGGCCTACTTGTTTTTGAGTCCCCAGACCCTACTTCAAGAACCACTGTAGTACATGTACACTCATCTGGATGTGACAGGAAGTACGTACTATAGCTTACTATGAATGTAAAATAGAAATTAGTGTAATAGTCAAAGTGTACTCAAAATATTTAAAGGCTTATGAAACTAGAACGACTGAGAGCACAGTAGTTCAATCATCTATATGATATTATTATGAAATGTAGGCATATATTCAAAATCTTAGGGCAAATGTATTGCTTGTAACTTGATAACTCAACGAGGAGTGAAACTAATGGGTATATTTTAGGTGATGGAGTGAAAAAGAAATGAAATAGAACAGAGTGAGTAACAATCTACCATTATGAAATGCAGCTCACATTTTATGGATTGAGCACGACAAAATTTAAAGACAGTGTGCTTTGGTAAGATACATCTATGGAATATAGATATCAGTGAGGTCCTATGAGATGGCAGATAGATGTAAGAAAGAATATTAGAGTAAGATAATTGAGTGCTATCGGTATGTCTTGCAGACATGTGCTTTGGATCAAGAGTTTTTATTTTGTTTTATTTCATTTTGTGTTTGTTGCTTGACTCAAGGAGCAACAAATATTCCAGTTATTCCAGGAAGAAGCGTCAAGGAAAATTTCGTGTCTCAAAAGTGAAATCTCTGGAGTGTAACATTTTAGTTACAGTACACATTTTAATGCGGGTGAATTATAACAAGAAGAAGAAAAAGAATGAGGTGGTGTTGTCAAGACATTTTAAACAGCTGTATTGCAACTGTATAGTAACTTCATGGTGTTGTCATGGAAATGGCTGCACTTTCTGTTGACACTAATGGGCTAATGGGCTTCACTGCTGAGTTCTACTTATTGTCTGTTACATATAACAGCTCTTATATACAAGAACACATAAGCATGGACTGTGTAATGTGTTAAACTGCATAAGTGTTGAATCCTGTAATTAATGTGGAATTCAGATGGCAAGACTGTTTTTCAGTAGAGGTTAGTGAACCACTGCTTCAGTACCTTTATTATTAGTGCAGGCACAGAATTGTATAAAAGTGTTTCGCAGTGTTTAAATAATGGTCAACACTCCTAAATCCTGTTCAATTCACATTCTACAACAGTGACAATTTACTTCAGCTGCCCAAAGCAGCTACAAATGGCTACAGGTCCTTCAAAAAAATTACAGTTATTTAAAGGACCTGTGCTTACATACCCTGCTGAAAAATCCATCTTAATCTGATCAGCTACCAACTGCCAAAACACAGGCCGAGGTGGTCAAACTGGTAAAGCATGTCCAACGGAGCAAAATTAGCCTTGCTTTCTGGGTGGAAGGGATAGCATACTCTCTCTCTCTTTGTCTCTCTCTCTCTCTCTCTCTCTCTCTCTCTATCAATCACATTGACACTAGCCAATCATGTGTGCCTGTGAGGGGGCATAATGGTTTAGTGGTTAGCACATTTGCCTTGCACCTCCCGCGTTGGGGGTTTGAATTCCGCCCATGTTCTCCCCGTGCATCAGGGGTTTCCTCTGGGTATTCTGGTTTCCTCCCACAATCCAAAGACATGCGTTATAGGCTGATTGGCATCTCTAAATTATCCATAGTGTGTGAATGGGTGTGAGATTGTGCCCTGTGATAGGTTGGCACCCCGTCCAATCCCCTGCCTTGTGCCCCAAGTTAGACAGGCTCCCCTCGACTCTGTGAAGGATAAGCGGTACAGAAAATGAATGGATAGATGGGTGTGAGCTCATGTATGCAGAAGAGGGTAGACAGCACTTTCCTCTGCGGGTGTTACGCCACTCAGTGACACAGCATAAGCAGCAGTCCGAAAAGATGCAGATGGCTGGCTTTACATGTCTTGGAGGAAGCATGTGATAGCCTTCACCCTCCATGGTTGGCTGCTGTTGTATGATGGAGAGACCTAACTGGAGAGTGGGGGAGAAAATTAAGGAGATTGACTAAATTAGGGAAAAAATTTTGGAAAATTAAAAAATAAAAGGTAGACATATACATTTTTGCCGGTGCTTGTAGAGAGGAATTACCACTACTAATGTTAATAATGTATTTTTAAATAAAAAACAAGAGTAAGGCAGTTCTCAAACATCAATGAATTAATTTAGGCAAAAATAAGGAAACTGGAAAATATGGTCTGACCAGTGTTGCCTGTGTTTTGGCAACTGGTAGCTGGTCAGATTAAGTTGGACTTTCAGCAGGATAGTTGACAGATAATACAGATAATGAAACCCATTTTTAGAGGTTTCTAGACCTCATCCAGGCTATAATGAGAAAGACTGTTGTGTGCAATAGGATACACAGATGGAAAGGCTGCAATTAAGAAGATAGATTAGCTAATTCATTTTAAGTGACTCATTCCATAATCCATTGTATATAAATGTAGGTCTTCCAGATCACTGACAAGATACAAAACAAATCTCTCTGACCTGACCAAAGACTTCTGAAAAATGTACAGTAAACAGACAAGTTAAATGTTACAAAATAGGTTAAAAGTTAAAAACTGTCTTTGAAAAGAAGCACCGCATTTTCTCGGTTTTGCGCCACCTTGTTTTCTTGTCATAAAGAACTGATGAGTAGACTAATCATAAAAAGAAGAGCAGCTGAGGGACCTTATCAAAGTGTTTCATGACACTTGCAGAAGAGTTAGGATAAAAATAAAGCACACAGTTTCTATTGTCACATTCTGGCTTAATGCCATTCTCTTGTGGTCACTGAAAGTGTTGTTCTATCTCCTTGGCTGACATGCCGTTGTGGTGCTCTAGTGCTTCATAGCACCTAATATAGAAAAGCCTGTTGCAGCTGTGTGAGCAATGTGTGTGTGTGTGTGTGTGTGTGTGTGTGTGTGTGTGTGTGTGCGTGTGTGTGTGCGTGTGTGTGTTTTGTCATCGGTACCTCTAAAGGTATCACAGTGCCTTGTTTGGAATTCAAAATTATCTCTGCTTCAGAACATCTGTAGAACTTATGACACGATTATAAAATGACATTTGAATACCATGGAGGGTTCAAACATGGGAGGATACTGTTACTCTAAGCTCTGCATTAAACAGTGTTGGAGCAGTTCAACCACAGCACTGGATTATATTGTCTGTTTACAACCCCAATTCCAAAAAAAGTTGGGATGCTGTGTAAAATGTAAATAAATGTAAATATAAACAGAATGCAATGATGCAAATCTCATAAACCCATATGTTATTCACAATAGAACATAGAAAACATATCAAATGTTTAAACTGAGTAAATGTACCATTTTAAGAAAAAAATAAGGTCATTTTAAATTTGATGGCCGCAATACGTCTCAAAAAAATTGGGACAGGGGAAGCAAAAGGCTGGAAAAGTAAGTGTTACTAAAAAGAAACAGCTGTGATTATTATAAGATAAACCTCTGGTAGTTAAAATACTGTCAGAGCTGCTGTTATAGAAAATTAATCAGCACCTACCAACCAATCAGAATCAAGAATTCATCAGCTCTGTGGTATCAATAGGAATAAAAGGCTTCTTTAGTGCAGATGGAAGAATGTAGCAACAATATGGGTTTTGATACCTCATAAAACCAGAATTTTAAAAGGGCTTTGGCTAGCATCATTCCTTTCCATTTAAATTCCCTTGGACATTAAAACCCAGTTTCATAACTGCCTTAAAGTATAATGCCCAGCACACGCAAGCTGATCTTTATTTCATTTTATTTTTTTGCTTCTTCAGCATGCCAGCAATTTGCATTTTCATCAGCTGCTAGAGCAGTCTTTTTCAACTGCACACTGCAATTTCCCCCACTTTGCTGGCTTTAAGCTTGCCAAGTAGTACTCTGTAGGGAGGAGGACAGTGCTGGTTTAAACCTCTGCACACAAGATGTCCACCATGCACTGCAAATCTGCTGAGTAATAAGACACATAGTTCTCAAAATATCTAATCTCTCATTGGTATTCCTTGTATCCAAGCTGATGTGAATTTTTTAGCTGTTTAAGCAGAACATGGCAGCTGTTGCCCTGCGATGGATTGGCACCCTGTCCAGGGTGTACCCCGCCTTGTGCCCGATGCTCCCTGAGATAGGCTCCAGGTTTCCCCATGACCCTGAAAAGGATAAGCGGTATAGAAGATGGATGGATGGATGGATGGATGGCAGCTGTTTGTACTGTTGGGATGTAGAATGGATTCCATCATGTCAGAGAAAAAGGAATGTAAGCTACCATGATGAGATGATTTTGTATATATCTGAATAGCTTCACTGTCATTTGGTGCTCAAATGAAAAAGGGCATCCACATTGTTCTACAGTCTGTGGGATAATGCCTGTGTGTTGAGATGGTATTTCTTTCAGTAATGGCACATTACCACACAGAGCCCAGCTCACAATAGCATGTAACATCACTGTTTACATTTTATACAACTGATTTGTAGAAAAACTAGGTGAATACATTCAGTCAGCAGCACATTCATTACATTTGATATTTTTGCTATTCAATATTTGCCCAAAGTCTGTTTTTGTTGGATAGCAAAATTGTAATAGCTTACAATTGAAGTACAGATACTTACATGCAATTTTGTTTGCTGTTCTCTTGCTTCTTCAGCCTTGAAATACAATTTACCACCTTGTAACTGTGAAACTTGTATATATGATGCATTTATTTCTGGTAATTCTATGCCTCAGTTCTTCCCTTTATCACCATCAACTTCTGAGTAGAATATTTTCTTTTTCTTTTCTTTTTTAGCTTATTCTCCTCCTTTTAGGCTCCACGCTCCCTGTGACGCTGTGTAGGATAAGCAGTATAGAAAATGGATGGATGGATCTCCTTCTTTTTCTATTGAGTGAACCACATCAGGTTCAACCACTGCGATTTCCATTTCTTGACTCATTTGCCCCTAACACTCTGTCTCTTTATATCTGCTTTTTGATTGCCTCGGTAAATGAATAAATGGTCAATAAAATAAAAAATGATATCTATGAAATTGGTCTTACAGATCATTTATCGTGTTCCTACTTCTTAGTTTAGCTGTCTCTTAAGAGAAGCATCACATTCTGGTTATAAGATACTTTTCTTTTTTTCTACTGTTATTGTTAATACTGCTATTACAACCCGAATTCTGAAAAAGTTGGGACAGTATGAAAAATGCAAAAAACAAAACAATAAGAGTCATTTGAAAATAACTAACCCTGTAGTATATTGAAAACACATTATTAACACATTATTTGATGTTTTACTTTGTGAAATTAATGTATTTTTTAAAATAAAAAAGTTGGGACAGTTGACTGTTTACTACTGTGTAACATGACCTTTTCTTTTAATAACACTTACTGAAAACACCAGTTGGTTAACTTTAGCAAGCAGAATTTTCCCCCATTCATCCATTATGCATTTCTTTATGCCTTCGTTGCCTTTGGGCTTCATAATGCACCACACATTGTCAATCAGAGACAGGTCATGACTGCAGGCCGGCCATGCTAGCACCCGCACTCTCTGCTTACGCAACCATGCGCTTGTAATCCGGGCAGAATGTGATTTGGTGTTGTCCTGCTCTGGATGGCAGAATATGTTGCTCCAAAATGTGTACATATCTTTCTGCATTAATGGTGCCCTTATAGATGTGTAAGTTACCCATGCCATGGGCACTGACACACCCCCAGATCATGACAGACGCTGGCTTTTGGACCTGGCACTGATAACAGCTTGGATGGTCCATTTCCTCTTTGGCCCAGAGAACATGGCGGCTGTTTTGTCCAAAAACTATTTGAAATGTTGACTCGTCTGACCACAAAACACGATTCCACTGTGCTACTGTCCATCTCAGATGAGACTGAGCCCAGAGAAGTCGGCGGCGCTTCTGGACAGTGTTGATGTATGGCTTCTGCGTTGCATAGTAAAGCGAATGGTGTTGACTGACAAAGGTTTACCAAAGTATTCCCGAGCCCATGTCAGGATATCCACGACAGACTCATGACGGTTTTTAAGACAGTGACGTCTGAGGAATCGGAGATCACACACATTCAGAAGTGGTTTTCGGCCTTGCCCTTTACGCACCGAGATTTGACCGGATTCCTTGAATCTTTTAATTATATTGTGCACTGTAGAAGATGAAATGTCCAGAAATCCTACCGATTTGTCTTTGGGGAATATTGTTCTCAAAGTGCTGGATTATTCTCCGACTCATCAGTTAGCAGATTGGAGAGCCTCGACCTATCCTTGCTCTTAACGGACTAGGCCTTTTTTGGAGGCTCCTTATATACTATGATTAGACGATTGCCTCACCTGTTTCACATCACCTCTTTATTTCAACTTGTCACATCGCTATTAGTCCTAAATTGCCCCTGTCCAAACTTTTTTGGAACATGTTGCATGCATCAATTTCAAAATAAATGTTTACCTTAAAAAAAACTATGTAGTTGATTAGGTAAAACCTCAAATACCTTAAATTCCAGCAATTCCAGTGTTATGGATGTGACATTTGCACTCACGTTAGCTAATAAAATGTTTCACAGCAGATGCAGGCTTGGAATCAGTGATTAATTTGCATATGCTGTCATTTAACCTCTTGAGGACAACACAGGCGAATCTTAAAGACTCACATATTGATTTTCATGTTTCAAATACATAGCAATTTATCAGCATTATGGATGTGACATCAAATGGACAAAGATTTGCAGGAGACTACACATTTTCGACAAACTCTGTGAATTTTAAAGACTATCTCAGAAAGCATTGCATGTATCAGATGAAAGAGACACAATGAACACAAAAAGTATAGATTTGAAAAAAAAATTTGTTTTAGGAATGCATCATTAAGAACAAAAAAACTGGCATTATGGATGTGACATTTTTGTGTTAAGGATTTGACATGTCTGAACCATCGATTTTCCATGCCACTATACAATAGGGAGGGAGGCTGGAGGATATCCCAGGGAACTTGGGGCACAAGGAAGGGGAGACCCTTGATGTGGTGCCAACCCATCACAGGGCACAATCACACACATTCACATACTACGGACAGTTTGGAAATGCCAGTCAGCCTGCAGTGCAGGTATTTGGACTGGGGGAGGAAACTAGAGTGCCTGGAGGAGGCCCCCGATGCCAGGGAAACCTCTGGGGAACATGCAAGCTCTGCATATACAGGCTGGGGACAGGATTTAAGCCCCCAACCCCAGAGGTGCAAGGCAAACGTTTTAACCACTAAGCCACCATGGAACCCATCCACCTACCCCGCCCCCTCCCATGCCCAACACCACCACCATGTCTGAACCAGTACACCATATAACTGTTGTATAAATGATGACATTTTCTGTGCAACCAACCAGAGAAGTTAAATATAGTGAAATATGGAAATGAACGTTTTGAACAAAAGGTAGCTTTACTGTGCTCACAATTTTATTTTTCCACGCTAATGTTGACATTAGTATGGAATTGCCCATAAATTAATGAAACAAGAACGTCTGACAAACAAAGCAAAAAGGTATGTGCCAGGCACCAAGCCTCTGCCATCCTCTGCATATGCCTGCTTTCAATTCTTGTGAGCCTGAACGTCATATCAATTCTCCTTTACTGGCTCTCTGAATCTCAGCAGGCTCTGCATTACCAGGTGTAGCCTCGCACCTCATAGCTCAATACGTTCAGCTGAAATATTTATGGTTGCTGTGGAGCGGGAGTGCTGACTCAACAGGAGATCAATCTCACAGCAATTTTATCACAGTCCAGACATTTATGCTTCTGTGATTGGATGGATAAGAGACATCCGGTAAGAAATAGACAACAGAATGGTGAAAAAGGGGTTGAATGTAATTCAGGATTGGAAATGGAATGGACTGACATTTATGTCATACAGTAACTTTTTGTTTTTGCAGTAATTTAAGTGCTGATGTTACAGTGTATTATGTGAATTTGCGCTCTGTACTCTTGATATGTATACAGTATAGTTGTGATGTAATGGTAATGGTAAATGTTATCCTTATTATGACTCAGGTTACAGATGTAACATGCATCATGCTTTGCCCTGTGGTTATTAGTTGTTCCATAGAGTCCATGGAAGCCCAACAGCACAATATGGGAAACTAATATGCTATCACTGCTGCATTGATCAGTCATGAAGAGAAAGACCTCAAAGTATTACAAGCTGGAGTCTATTGTTTTCATTACATGCTATTCTGCAGTTCAGTCAGTAATTTATAATTCTACTACAAAGTGACAGTGGGCCCTAATAGAAAATATCTCCAAGGGATGCTTGTGTCTCCTGAGAGTGACAGAAAGCCTTGGTTTCCATGGAAATTTCCATGGAAATTCTGAAGATTGCATAAAGTTAAGTTACAAAAAACGCATATACATACAATGCCCTCCACTAATATTGGCACACCTTCTAAATATGAGCAAAGAAGGTTGTGAAAACTACTCTCTATTGTTTATGAGCAAAGAAGGTTTGAAAACTACACTCTGTTGTTTAACATTTTGACTAAGGAAATTTGGCCTATGTGTTACCTCATATTTATACCCCTGTGAAAGAGGAAGTCATGGTTGAATAATTTCCTGTTTCTAGTCACCTAGGTGTACTAAAAAAAAGTAAAATATCAATGGGAATATACTTCAAATATATTTTCCCCTTATGAATTCATGGAGGTGCCAATAATTGTTGCACACCTATATTTAACAAAGATATTTTTGGATAAACCTGTGTTGTGTTTGAAATTGTTTGATATCCATGAGAGTATTTTTGTGAATTTTTTTTAACAAAAGATCAAAAGGCTAAACAATAAAGACAATTTTTTTTGATTGTGATTTTGCTTTGGCTTTTTTTTCTTTCAAAATTTACGATGCAATTTGCTTAGTTTTTTGTGCTGTTTTACAGAAAACTACTTGAATTTGGCAAAATTGCAATTGCACAAAATTGTTTTGCTCATGTTCGACATATGTGAATTGACAAGGGCTTTGACTGAATGCGTGTGACATCACATGATGTGTCTTGGCCCAAATCTGCAGTAAATCTGCGGTAATTTTGAAAAATCACAAGCTCCTCCGAATATTGTGGAGTTTGCTTGATTTTGCGTTCATTTCTACGATTGCAGAATAGCGAAATCCTGGAGGGACTACATATTTATAGCCTGTATATGGACTGGGCAACATTAAGGGAAACATATAGATTTATGATACACTAAGGTGAATATAAAACAAATATGTGTAAATCAGAGGTCACATTGTTGTGTATGAACAGAGAGCATCATCTCCGGTGCTGATTTAAATGTAACTCATAGCATGGCATAATGGTAATAACGATGATGGTGTAATGATTTTGCAGTGGTTTATAGAGAAATGCTTTCATATTCTCCTTCAGTTAAAGCTACACTATATAGCTAAAAGAATGTGGACAGTATGTGGATGTCTTTGTAAAAGGCCCAAACCTGTTCCAGTTCTGAACAACTGTGCACAAAGCAAGGTCCATAAAGACTTGGTTTGCCAATGTTGGTGTGGTAGAACGCGAGTGCCCTGCCCAGAGCCCTGACCTCAACCTCAATGAAAACAATTGGGATGAACTGAAACGCTGACTGACCAACATCACACTGCCTGACCTCACTAATGCTCATGTAACTGTATGAGCACAAATCTTCTGTCACATCCAAAATGTAGCGGAAAGCCTTCCCAGAAGAGTGGAGATTATTATCACAGCAAAGAGTGGACTAAATCTGGAATGGAATGTTCAACAAGAACATGTGGGTGTGATTGGTCAGTTGTCCACATATATATGTTTGACCATGTTTTAAGATATGTCAATTCTAAAGCCTAGTTTCGAGGCTTTACTGTATTATGTGCCACATGCTTTGATATTTTAAATATTCAATACCCAAAACAATTGGTCTACTCAATAATTTAAATCTTTAGGATAGAAGCAGATTTTGAAAACTTTTAATCAGAATCCATAATAAAAATAGTAATAATGACATAGAAATTGAACTGTTCCCACACTGCTGGCACCCATAAAAACTGTAGGGCTTCCTCGATTCCTAAATCCCAATTTAACCTCTAGTCTACATGAAATCATTGTGTAAACTACCAGAACATTGTCTCACACACTCATTCCAAGTGTACACCAAGTCTGGATGTTGTTGCTTGACAACTTTACGACAACCAAATCTGTGTTTAACAAGGCCACTCTGGATTACATTAGGACCCATAAGGATAACAAGTTTCAGCATAGTGATAGAGATGTCTTTTATGTTTTCTGCATCTGCGTCTGCAGGGAGGCTGTACTTCAACAAGCCTGACAGGCTAATGTCCAGGCCTCCAGCCGCTGTGTGCGAAGCATCTGTCTGCACATCTGACAGAGAGTAGGACTCGCGCTGTGCCAAAAGCAGCATGTGATAATGCAGCCCTGCTGCTCACTTGCAAATATTTATCCCTGCTAAAATGTCAGGTGAGTAATTCGGTCTGCGGTGACTTCGGAGGACTTTTTGAGCAGGTCTCAACTGAAAGGCCTCAATAAGACAGGATCCATCTTTTTTGTCCTCCCTGGGTTTGCGGATTTTCCCAGGCCTAATAAAATGTCGCAAGGATTTCTTATCTCTGTCTTATGCATGAGAAGGCAAGACAGAACATGGTCAGATGAAATGTGCCATATTAACAATACTTTTACCTGTAAAAGGTTAAATGCACTTATGACATAACAAAATGAAATTCTTTTGGAATTATCCAAAATGCAGAGATGAGTAAAAGTACATGTTACTAATGACAGGTATAATACATCAATCCATTTTCTGTACCGCTTATTCTACAGGGTTGCCTATCCCAGGGGACACGGGGCACAAGGCAGAGTACACCCTGGATGGGGTGCCAATCCATTGCAAGTAAAATTTTCATTAAACAGGCAAATATCTATTTCAAAGGTATATGCAATCTATTTTTGTTTCACTCCTCTTAACTGCCAGGGGCAATTAGCTCAGTAAAACAAGCTATGAGCTTCCATTGGTATTCATTATAATGATAAAATCAGGTAGCATATGCATCACAAAAAGGAAGAACAGTAAATTCCATCTACAACTATTTCATTGGCTAGGGCTAGTATGTAATACATATTCTTCCTATGTTTGAAAAAATAGCATTTACGACGCCGACATTTTAAACTGAATTATTATACAACCCTAAAATTCCAACTGTAGAGCGAACTCTACAGGACTTTGTTATGAACCATGTAATTTCAAACTTTTATATCTTTATGACAGCTTCACAGCCTCAGTAAAGTCGAGGGTTATCAGACTTCATACTATAAAACTTTTAAGAACACTGGATGATAAAATGCAACCCAGTTCTGTGTACAGTACCCAGGGGTGTAAGCATAATGTCTGCTCTCTGTGCAAATGCTCTTCCCTCTTCATATATCATAAAACAACAACAACAAAAAATTTTGTGTGTGCCTATTGAGGGTCAGTTTCACTTAGGTCACCTAAGTGACATAGTAGGTGCATAGTCACCTTTTTACACTTCAGAGTGGCAACATGAGATGTTTCAGCAAGATACTGACTAATTATACAATTGACCAGGGGTGATGTAAAGGGGGACTCATACAGGGTTCATGTTGTGTTTCCTTTAAATATGACTGACATGCCTGTCACTGATAGGCTGTATTAATCTACTCTCTAGACTATAGAAAGTGTGGAATACTTTTCTGTTGTCATGTGTATTTATTGTATTGTTTGCACTCATCTCACACTGTCATGTATGTGCACTTTCTGTACTCCTTTGTACCATGCCAATGTATTACAGGTTGCACCATCATCTTGGGAAAACAATTTTTTTTTTTTTTTTTTTTACAATAAGTTCAAAACAATCCACTTTAAGACATTTCTTCACAGCAAATAATCTGATGTGGATGCCAAAATGAATACTCATATTGATCATTTTATCTTTGAAAGAGGGGTTGAGCCCTGTTAGCATGTTTATACCAACTGCCCTGGGAAAAGGAATGAAAATTGTGCAGGATTGGAGGCCCAGAATTACGGAAGCCCAAAGAGGCCATGCTTTATTATTTCTTTCTTTCTTGTTTTCCTCATGATTTAGACTTAATTTTCTCTAATTAAAGTTGCTTTCCCGTGATCTTGAGATAACAAAAAAATTAAGTCGTGATCACGAGAAAACAAGAAAAAAAAAGGGAAACAAATGGCCTTTTAGGGCTTCCTTACAAAAGACGGTTCCGTTTTAATTCACAGGGAGAAATACGAGTTTCACCCAGTCTTAGTACCGCAAGGCAAGAAATCACTGTCATCTTCAGTATTAACATGATAGATCGTCGGCCTAATGGTGAAATATCCACTGCAGGTATTGTTGTTGTTGTTGTTGTTGTTTTTTTTGTAATTCATTTGCATGAAATTAAGGAAAAAGTCCCATCACGTAGTACATAGCGTTCCACCTTTAGGCGTCTGTACTCATATGACAGATCTTGAAATCGGGCAGTTTACCCTAAATTGTACACTAATAAGAGATTGACACATCGCAGAGCCAACCAACAGCCAGCACTGTATAGCGGGAGGCTGTTTTTGACCAATAATCAGCGGTAGCCTAGAAGTGGGCGTGTCGAGTGCAGGCAGGTTCGGTTGCACTGCTCGTGAGGGAGGGAGGGGTTGGTTGGTGGTGGTGCTGTTTGAGAGACTCGCTACAGTAGAGCTGTAAATCAGACTAGCTACAGTAACGGCGCTGAAATTTGTTACCCTGTTGCAAGTATTTCTGGCGAGCGATATCACTGCAGTCTCCCGTTTTGGGGAAAGAGTTGTTGAGCGAGGACTACAGCAACGGACCCTTTTTTATATACATATAAATAAGAGAGAGAGAAAGGCGAGCACACACACATTTGACTGGAAATGTCTGAAAACAAACCGAATGATGAGCCGAAGTTGTCTACGACGGATAGAGTTATTAAATGTGAGTATGAAGCGCGCCAGGCTAAAATGGCACGGGGTGTTGTGTTGTCTTTTTGTGTGTATGTGTGTATGTGTGTATGTATGTATGTATGTGTGTGTGTGTGTGTGTGTGTGTGTGTGTGTGTGTGTGTGTGTGTGCACAAAATAAACATTTTAATGTATGCAAAACACATCTTCACGCTGCAGCGTTCAGGGGAAAGTTCGGTTAATGGTCTGGTAAATGGACCAGTTGCCTACTTAGGAGGGGAAAAACAGGGTGTTAGCCGGCTGGAGCGGTGAAAGTAGGAAGTGAAGGTAGTTATTAGCGAGTTAGCAGCACGTCTCATTCGCTCACAATGACAGCGTGTACGCGACTGTATTTGTGTCCTAGTTGTCAATAGCGTCATATTGTCTGTCACATGTTGGTGGGGTTTAATATCCCCTTGGTCATATGTGTGTTTACTTTGCGCCATAGGGCGTTATAAACGTTGTTTTAGCAGAGCGCGCGGTGAAGCGTGAAGGCAGTACACCCAGGTGTTGCTCAACAGCTCTGTTATCTTCTGCTATGATAACGCATATTTCTATTCACAGCTTGGTTGCATGGTGGACCAGAGCACTGGTACAAACTCACTCATTTGGTCTGGTTGTTTGTTTATTTATCTACTTATTTGTTTGTTTGTTTGTTTTTTTATGTATGATTTTTTTCTAGTTCGGTTTGTTCGTGCTGCAGTTGGACAAGTCGTGGCCCGAGTTGTTTGGAAACCCCTTGCTTTCTATCTTTCTTTCTCCCAGAAAGATTACAGTCTTCATATTTTGCTCATTCTTTACTATGTGATCTTGTATGGTATGGTGTTCGTGCTCTCAGTCAGCTGTGATGGGAATTCTTTTCAGTGAGTCATATCATTTGGCTCAGCTCACCCATAAAGAACCGAGTCTTTCGGCTCCCAAACGGCTCATTGGCATTTTTTCTGTCCCCTTTAAACCAGACAAAGTTTACAATATAATATTTTGACCAGTGGTGGTTGTTCTTTTTCTAAACTCTTTTTTTTTGTTTTGTTTTGGTCTAAAAATCTCTTATTTTGTCTCCCCCCCCATTGTAAAATCAGCAAGGCACTTCTAATGTGTCTGCATGTTTGCATTGATGTTATTGTGCCTCCTGTGTGTCTGAGTCATTACGAAGATTTATTTCCATTTATCCTGCTAACTGATCACTTCCCCTGATGCACTTGACCACATGTGATTATTAACAAGCCGGAGTGCGGGTGGATCCTCCCTGTCCTGCTGGCTCATACGCACAGCTGAGAGACGAGCGCACATGTTAGAAAGAGGTTTCCATGGAAACATTTTGATTAAGGGGGCTTTCACACTGGCAGTTTTAGTCTGAATCAGAGCATGTGAGAAATTGGTTGTGTGAAAGCTGTCATGCAGACCGGGAAGCGCATCACGGTACCGAACTCGAGACTACCTGTAAGTATGAGGTGGTCTGAGTTCGGTTGCACTGGAACTGAGCCACTGGAACTGAACCGATTCATGTGCATGTGAACGCAACACGCACTCGGGTCCAAATTTGTTCAGGAAGTAATGTAGACCGGCACATGTTTTCATTTCACTGCAAGTTATATACTGTATATAATTGTGTATGTGACAAATAAAATCTTGAATCTTGTTTCAGCTGATGACGACGTCATTAGTTTCCACAACACACGTGTACCATCAGTGGCAGGGGAGCATTGTGGAACACAGAAGAGGTCCAATGCTGCAAATAATATCTGCTGCTAATAATAGCACCAAAATAATAACAAAAAAAAAGACCAAAAATATGGTGAGTCGCGTTGTGTTCTCCATGCGCGTCTGTGGCGAATGCACTTGGTTCGATAGTCTGAAACCTGATCGATGCCGTGGGAGGCACCAGGAACAGTCGCGTTTGGATTCAGACCACAGCAAACGTGGCTAGTGTGAAAAGCACTGAAGAGTAACAGCACTGGTGTGGGAAACAAAGAAAAAACAAAACAATCTCGCTTATATACTGTATGCGAGCCATCTCTCAGCGTTCAACTACAAGAGCCGACTCAAAGAGCTGACTCGTTCATGAGTTATCTATAACTAGTGTTAAATCATATATACTTTTTTTTTCTCCCCTAATTCTAATTAAAGTTTAAGAGCCTTTAACCTAAAGCTATAATTCTGCAATCTTCTGGAAACTCCTTGAACTTAACAGTTGTGCGATTTGTTTATTTCTGGCATCTGTTTTTATTCACTGACCAGTTCAGGAATGAGTCCTTGCACGGTACAATGACCAATTCTTCTGAGATATCCCCTTCTGCACTCTCCTTTCACCAAGTTAAATGCCTATATGCTAACTTCAATCAAGCCAACTCTGGAATACGGTGGGGCGATATGATAAAAAAATATCACGAAACTTGTGGACATTTCTACAATACACGATGTGCATCACCATATATCATTTAACTAACAATCTGTCTGCAAAACGGTAGTAAAATAAACAAAAAAAATGTTAAACTGAGTTTGACAATACTTTTTTTTTTTAATGCCTACAAAGAAGATTAAAAAAATTGTCATATAAAAAATATCCACTCAGTACCATTTCATTTGTAATTATTAAAAACATAAGAAATATAGCACCATACCAACGATATCTCAGAAAAGTGTATCGCGTAATCATTTATCACGATATCAATATTATATTGATTATATTGTCCAGCCCTATATTTGGAGGAGCTTGCAATTTTTCAAGATTTCCACAGATTCGGTCCAAGACGTGTTATTTGACATCATCACAACGCGCATTCAGCGATTCACGTGCGTCGACATGAGTATCGGCTAAAAGGTCTGATTTATCCACAAACATCACTGTGAAAGACCATGCGAAACAATTTCGTGCGATTACAGTTTTGCCAATTCATGTAGTTTTCCACAAAAAAAGCACAAAATACTCCACAAATTGCAACATCGCAAATTTTGAAAAAAAAAAAAAAATCAGCAGCAAAATCAAGCATTTTTTGGCCACAAAACTCCGCAAAATCCTGTATGGACTGATACAATGACCAATTCCCCTGAGATCTCTTTGCACTCTCCTTCCACCAAGTTAAATGCCAATGTACTGCCGTCATTGCAGGCAAGCACTTTGAATCCTGCTGCGATCCATTCTTTGGGTATGCACTGTTGTGGAAGTGCACCCTTCTGATACGAATTGATTGCTTTCATAAGAAAGCCCTCGGCGAGCTGATAAGACTTTTGCTCTCGTTCGTTCGACTGCGTCTCGTTAAGACGCCGCTGCGAAGAGCAGTTTCCTCTCATTGGCCATAGACTGCGAGCGAAAGGGCTCAGAGTGCCTTTGGAAGGACCCTGCGTTATAAATATTTCACGAGATCGTGGCAAAAGGTATCAGAGTAATGGGTACAGTGGCATAAAGTGCTTTGCTCAGGGTGAATGGAGTTTTACGGGGTGGGGATGGAGGAGAGGAAGGAAAGAAACGCTGCTTCCGTTCTCACCTCATTAGCTGCTGGTTTGATGTAATGATGTAAGGACAAAATGGATGCCATTTGTTTGTTTTTTTAAATAGAAGTAATTCTAATAGAAATATTACTGCTAGGGCAATGGTGACTTGTATAATTTACTGCTGCACATCTTCCATTGATCACCTCTGTAAAGAAAGATAAACCAAAGCATGCACATAGTACAGCAGTTCAGCCTGTACCGAAGATGCTTTCATGCCTGGCGTTATTTCTTCAATTCAAGCTCAACGAGAGTTAATGAGCAAAGTGCAGATTCATTTTCCAAAACGCTGCGTCACTGTCGGTCGCATATTAGAATATTTATTCAGCTGCCCAAGAAGCCTCTCGTTTGTTTACCTGTCCTGCTCTCCCTATATTTACAACATGGCCGGTCTGTCTCTAGTGCCGTCTGCTAGCTGGCTTAACCATAGCCTCACTGTTTATAAATCCGTTTCCGCTATGCGCAGGCGAAATATACCAGGTTGTTCGCCTGCATCTTATTTTGCATACAGTTTTCTCCTTTATGCCAGGGTTCCAGGAACGGTTTCGGTTTTAGAGACGCTCAGAATTCAGAAGTGATAGTGAGAGAGATTTTTGTCTCTCCTGTCAGTCGAGCTGCGCAGGGCTGGAATGTTCAGCAGCGTGTCTTTAGTCTTAAGTGATCCTGTCTGTTATGTAATTCCGTGTTCCTTGAGGTTTTTTTTTTCTCGCTCAGCTTCTGTGCCGAACAAAAGACTCGCTCCTTATGCTAATGGTGCCTTTATGCTTTCAGAAAGAAAATCTGAGAGATAGAAGGCAAAAGTAAAGCCGATGGATAGGCTTAGTCCACAGGTGTGGCTGAGTAAGAGCTGAAATGCATTCATTACACCTGCTATTCATGCAGCTACAATGTGTTTGCTCTCTGTGGAAGAGTGGATATTACTGCAGGCCAGCCTGCTCTCAGAGGGCACCGTGGATTTGATGTATTATTGAGCGAACGGATTAAGATTTTGTTTCACTACGGAGTAGGCTGTGGGTAGGCGTGATGCAGAGCAGAAGAACCTTTTGTGTTTTTCTTTCTTGAGGTTTCTTTAATTCATCTTTTAAATGCACTATTGTTCTGAAAAATTGATAATGACTGCGTAATCGAGGTAATTTTAAGTTTCCTGTACAATTAGGTTCATTACCGAATCAAGACAATAGTTAAATAATTTCTAATTGTGAGGTTTTTTTTGTGTAGTTCGCATAATTCCGTCTAGCAATTCTTGCTCATTTGAAGCAAAGAGGTGTTAAAAACCATTTGCGTCTCGTTCCTGTTTCTGCGTGTGCATGCTTCATGGGAACTTTAATTTGATCAAGGCACTTGAGGTGAAAATGTGACCAGACCGGACACATTGGAAACGCAGAGAATTGATGTGTTAACACAGTTAACTAGCTGATGGCATAAGGTGGGTGGGATTTGGCTGGTCATTGCTGCATAGCTATGAAGCCAGGCCAGTATTATTTTGACGCTTTGAGTGGCCCTTAAGAGCAAACCTTTTTTTTGGAAAGGAGTTACTGTAATAAAATGGACACATATTTTTAAAAAGAATATGAGTTGCTAGTTTTGAACTTAAGCAGGTCTTCTAGTAAAATCTGTCCATTCAGTGGCCATCTCGACGACCCTCCGGGGCATCATCTAAATAAACGGAGGAGAAATTTTTAACAGCAAATCATCATCATTTTAGCATCATCAAACAGTTTGTTGTCCTTTAGTTTTTTTGTTTGTTGTTTTTTTTTTTTTTGAGGTTGCTCTAACTGCTGTGCTTGAGGTACAAACCTTGATTTACAGCTGTTTCTATAGTAACGGCAGACCCGAGAGTAGTCTTACCGAACGACTTACTGCTCCCTACATATGTGCACTACACAAGACATAATAGTTTCTACACCCTATGTATGCACTATATGGCCAATTTATAATTCTCAGCTTGGTAGCCATCTCCTCTGAAGTTGAACTAATCTGCATTTGACAGGTTGTTTCTGTTACAGTTGACATGAATATGTCTTTGGTATGTAAGCTGAAGTGTAATATGTTATTAGTATTAGTATGGTATTAGGGTGAGTACTGCCCTTAGGTATGTGTAAGGATACACACATTTATGCAAGCATATTGTTAACACATTTCTCTGTATCAATAAAGTAATATTAAATTTTTTGAACAAAATGTAAGATATCTATCAGAAATGACAGAATCCCATGAGATTAGATATACTGATATGGTTTTTTTTAATGATAAATTCTAACATACAAACAAATAATGAATAATAATAGACAGGATCCGTTATTTAAGCATGTTGCACAATAAAATATATACAGAATAGTCAACATCATCTCTGTTAGGATATCGCTAGCTTTCTGAATAATGCAACTGAAAAAGGTCTGAATTCAGTGATGTTTATGTTCGTTTATGCTGAGTGGGATTATTTCCCCTGATTTTACTTTCACTTTTTCTCTTAAATGACCTTTCTTTGATGCTTAAGTTCAGGCCCGTTCTCAAACAACAACAACAAAAAATCTAAGTCATTTTGGATAAGGATCCAGTAATTATTCAGCTTACATGAATAGCACTGTGGAAGTTGAACATTTAAACATTCCCCTACTGTGCTGTATAATGCTTTGTTAACATACAGATGTTGAGGAATGCACTTTGTCAAGAAATTAATCTTTCAACCCCTAAACAAAAGTTTGCTTGTCGTGCAAGTGGCCATAATTAGTGCATGCGTGTAGTGACCCGTAAGAACTAAATCAAGTCTGAGAAGTGAAAACATTTGGGGAAAATATATATATATATATATATATATATATATATATATATATATATATATATATATATATATATATATAAAATATAAATAGTTTTTAAAAATTTTCTCTCCATCCTGAGAAATTCTGTTGTTGCCTTTCTCCATGTCCTGTTTCTCTGGGGTATAAATGAGGTTGCGCAGATGGGAATCACGTTTTGTTGTACAATACCAAGGGAACAAAACCAAAGAACTTTCAACATAAATGAGACTGACCTGCAAAAATCAGGTAATGGAAATGAAAATACATATGGCGTTAAGAACATAACAAAGTGTCTGATAATAGTGAATTGGACCGGCAAGAACACTTTCCCGCATACAGTGAGGAGGATGGTGAAGGTGATTAAAAAAAAAAAAGGCCCAAAGATCAGAAACGTTTTAAAAATTTGCTGTTGATCCATGTGGTTTTCAAGTTTCAAAACCAACAGCTAAAAGCTACTTTCATAACAACAAGCTGTTTGGAAGTTTAGCAAAATGAAACCCTTCCATTGTAATACATTAGAACCACAGCTGGCATTGTGTGTTGTGGTCAGATGAGACCAGAATCAAATTCTTTATTCATGTACACCATCGGCATGTGTTCCTACAAGGAAAAGCAGCCAATGCAAAATATAAGGGTGGCTGCGTTGGGGCTGTTTTGTAGCTGGTGTTTCAGGGGCTTGTAAACATTGATAGCATCATGAATCCTGCTAAGAACCTGGATATTTTAGCTCAATACCTGATTGCCTCTACCATGACGTTCAGACTTGGCCATCTGTAGAGCTTTCAACAAGATGACTGGCCAAATACAGTTAGAAATCAACACAGAAACAGTTCAAAACCCACAAAATCTCCAGATTTGGACCCTAGTACAAACACGTGCTGGAATTGTACTCCCCACGCACTAACCTAAGACGCTAAAGGAGTTTAAAATGTTCTGCATGAAGGAGTGCACCCAGATCCAAGAGTCTCCAGTCTGGTTAGACTTTACATCAGGATGTATGTCAGAAATGCTGCTAATTTTCACTACCCCATGCTGGCTTAATGGAATGTAATAGGGTTATGACTCTTGGGAATTGTTTATGATCAAATTAGAAGAACAGTTGGACAAATTCATTAATTTAATAAGTCATTAAAAGACACCTTAATTACTTGTCTCGTCAGCCAAGCTGTGAGTATGACTGGGTTCATTTCTCATCCTATTATCCCGTCCCAAATAGCACGTATGATTATACTGCCAGTTCCTTTGTAGCTCAACTTGAGTGACTCAGCAAGTGGAGCGTTTTCTCAATGTGAGGTCTGCTGAGAGATTTCATAGCGCAACCGTGTCTGACATTCGACTTATGAAGATGGACACCGGGCTAAGCGAGAGAACCTGGCGGCCCTGACACTGCCTTTTGAGTCATTTTAGAAACTTTTAAGTAACTCAACATACTCCAACCACAAGCTTCAAGCCACCCACTGTTTATTGTGGATTCAGGTTGTTTGTTTCTCACACCTGTGCCCACTCACTCACCCCCCCATTTCCATCAGAATAACTCAAAGAAGGGCTTTTCTTCCTCACAAACAGACCTGAAGAGTTTATTCAGTTGGCTTTTATATCCAAAACCTGGCTTATTGGAAGCCTGACAGCCAAATCCGCTTTATTCTTAAGGGTCTAAAGTCAAATTAGGGGTTTCTTTAGTATTATGGACATTAATATGATACTAAACCTGGAAATTTAAAGGATCTGGAGAGATTCTGTATGGAGGAATGGTCTCTGATTCCTTGCCTTGTATTATCCAACCTCATCAGGTATTATAAGAGAAGACGCAAAGCTATTTGTTATCTTTGCAAAGAGAGGTAGCATGAAGTATTGACTGAAGGGGTGCCAATAATTGTTGCATACCAATATTTAACACAGATTTTTTTGTTTGTTGTTAAACCTGTTGTGTTTGATATCCATGAGTGCAGAGTATTTTGAACAAAAGATCAAAAGGTTAAACAATGACAATTTTTCACAGCCTTCTTTGCTCATATTTATCAAGGGTGCCAATATTAGTGGAGGAGATTTTACGTTCTCATATATTTACACCAATTTATTCTTAGTATTTTCATTGTATTCAGATTTTATAGTTCCTGGAAAATGATCAAAACAATTTGATGTTCAAGATACAAGATTTTTATTTGTCACATACACAATTATATACAGTGTATAACTTGCAGTGAAATGAAAACCTGGCCTACTCCTCTTTAGACTGGGCATTAAATACTAAATTAAACTGAAAAAGAACAGAACTTATAGAAATAATAATAAGAGAAGAAGAAGAAGAAGAAATTAGAAATATGAAATATATGTACAGGAATGTGCAAAAAGGGGTGTACAAAATATATAATGTGTTACATGTCTTAACGATGCAATGCAGTGTATGGAATGTCGATGGAGTGCAGAGTGACTGTAGAGCCTTTATGGAGTCCTAAGGGATCTTTATGGAGGACATGTCTGTGTTGAGGACTCTGATGGCCTGAGGGAAAAAGCTCCTCCTAAACCTCCCAGTTTTAGCCATCAGACTACAGAAGCGCTTGCCTGATTGCAGCAGGCTGAACAGACCGTTACCAGGGTGGGTGGAGTCCCTGATGATTTTAGCTGCTCTTGTATGGCATCGCCTGGTGTAGATGTTGCGCAGAAAGGGGAGAGCAGACCCGGAGATGGGTCACCACTCTCTGCAGGGCTTTGCGGTCCTGGATAAAGCAGTTTCCATACCACGCTGAGATGAGTCAGTAAACTTTCTATAGCCCTGTTATAGAAAGTTTTCAGGGTTGCTGGGATTGGCTGAATTTCCTCAGCAGTCTCAGATGGTACAACTGTTGTCTGGCTTTGATCCCCTGAGCATTAGCTTGATGCGTCCAGGTCAGGTCTTCAGAGATGTGTACTCCAAGGTACATGAAACTGCCCACTTTCTCCATAGTGGTCCTGCTGATCTCGAGTGGGGTGTAGTTCCTCTGCTGCCTCTTCCTGAAGTCCATAACCAGCTCCTTGGTTTTACTGACATTCAGGGAGACACTGTTAACCTGGCACCAAGCTATGAGTTACTCCACTTCGTCAATGTAGGCAGCCTCGTTGTTGTTTGAGACGAGGTCCATAACCACTGTGTCGTCAGCAGACTTAATTATGTGTCCGCTCACAACTTCACCTCAGTCATGTGTGTAGAGGGAGTTTAGCAGGGGGCTCAGGACACAACCTTGTGGGGCTCCGGTGCTCAGGATGATGGTGATGGAGGTAAACTGGCCCACTCATTACCTGAGGTGTGCCAGTGAGTAAATCCAGGACCCAGTCACAGAGGGGAGCAATAAGGCTGAGGTCCCTGACCTTGGAGGCCAGTCTGTGTTGGACTATGGTATTGAAGGTTGAGCTATAGTCTATAAGCAGCAGTCTCGCATAGTTCACTTTGTTGTTGTACGTATGTGTGAGGGTGGTGTGAAGGACTTGAGAGATGGCATTCTCAGTAGACCTGTTGGGGCGTGACCTGTAGCGCAGCTTCCAATAAGGTAAACCAGTGCTGCACCACCCTCCTCTCCAGAGCTTCCTGTACAAGCCTTTGTTTATATTCTGGCATGAGGAAAATGGTGGCATGGTCCAATTTACCGAAAACCAGTAGTGAGTCAGCCGTATATCTAGGCCAAACTTTGTGAGCATCCACTTAAAGCAGTGGTCACCAACCCTGTTCCTGGAGATCTACCACCCTGAAGTCTTTTGATCCAACCATAATCGTGCCCACCTGACCATCTAATAATTGCCTTAAGAAGTTCTTCATCAACAAAAACAGGTGTTAGATTTTGCTTGGAAATGAAACCTGCAAGGAGGTAGATCTCAAGGAAGAGGGTTGGTGACCATTAACTTAAATGCTCTCTAGAGTTATATATGCCCCACCCCTGGAGGTGGGTCTTGCCTAACCATACAGTAGCAGTGTGTTAGCAGCACCAGTAGTAACTCTTTAGCAGTAAACATGGTTTAATGGTGTGTTTTTGGCAGTACGTCTTCCAGCACACTACCATTTAGTTGAGGGGGAAAAATGTTTGCTGTTTATTCATTTTATATCATTTATTCATATTCATTATTCAATTTCCTTAGACTAAGTAAGAACATGATTCCATCGTTGTACACCGTTGGGGATTCTCCATCAACAAGAGTAATTATAAAAGGCTCTTCGCTGTTCTCATAATTAGCTAGATCTCTAAACTACTGTCAGGTGTTTGGGGGGGCGGTGTATGTCAAACGCTGTTGTGTAAGTCAGTCAAACACTTTAACTCGTTGTCACTCTGACTTCCTGTTTCAGCCATTTCATGGGGGCTTTACAGGTAGAGTCAATGTTCGCTATATGTAACATTTTCTAACCCTCTAGACATTGTGTGAATCAGGGAGTAGGAATATTTATTTCTATAAATCAGTGGTCACCATCCCTGTTCCTGGAGATCCACCTTCCTGAAGACTTTAGCTCCAACCGTAATTGTGCCCACCTGACCATCTAATCACTGCCTTAAGAAGTTCTTGAGCAACTAAAACAGTCGTGTTGGATTTTGGTTGGAGCCGAAACCTCCAGGGCGGTACATCTCAAGAAAGACAGTTGGTGACTACTGCTATAGAGTATTTCTACTCTAAACACAAATGCTCTTCAAAAACATATATTTTTCTTTGCAGAATGTCATTTTGTAAACATATTATGGTGATCATTTCAGAGGTCTCTGAATAAGCTGCCTTCTTTCTCTACTGTGAGACAGTATGTGTGTTTCACAATCCTCCTGACAATTTACAAGAATGCAGAGCTCCATCATTGTGTAGCGATCTCGTGCAGTACTGCAGTGCGTTCAGGTGGCCTGGCATTTGGGGAAGTGTGCCAGTTACTGTGCAGTGTGTGACAGGACGGTCTCTCAGCATGTTTGGGTGTGGAGGGTGGCAAGAGCTGAGCTGCTGAGACCACAGACACTTATGTTGACGAGAAGAGCGACAGTCTCCCTGTCAGAAGAGCAGAGTAGAGTAGTGTCTGGGAGGCTGAGAGGAAGGAGAGCAGACTGAAAGGAGAAAACAGTTACCTCAGCATCAACACTACAGCTCTGCTTTAAAGCCAGTAGTATAGAACAACACTCACTCAGCCTGACACGCTGACTACACTCACTCTCCCATGTGTGACTAAAACAGAAAACCCCAGCAATCTCTCAGCATAACCACAAGCAGTAGTGATGGGAAACCATGCCGAACGCACTGGTGTTGTGAAACAATGCTGAACAGACACAGAGCGCATTTATTTTTTGTGTTCTCCTACTCAGACCAGCTCACTCCCAAACACCCCAGTGCAGTAGCAGAAAACACTCCTGACCTCAGATGGAATTAGTGTGGAGTTTCCTGGAGGCACTGCATGACCAGCGTAGGAGGGTTTCAGGCAGAGGAGCTAGAGAGTCCATCTGTTCAGCCTGGCGCTGGGAGAGGTGCAGTGTGACACAAGTATGTACTGTATGTACACGGGCAAGCTGAGCACATGCTGCTAAAAACACAAAGAACATCAGATACACTTTTAGTGTCGATGGTTTCTCGCCAGTTTTTTTTTTTTTTTTGTCCTTTTTTTTTTCTTCTTCTCTACACAAAGTTGCCACCGAGATACGTGTTTGTGTGTACAATCTTGCATTTTATGTGCTCTTGAGTAAAAGTGAAAAAGGAGTTGTTTACTTGTTCAGGCTGACATGCAATAGTGTATTTCGAATATAAAAGGAAAGGCTCCGTTTGTTCCACCCTTACTGGAGCAAGGTAATCGTGTCACTTCAGAGCTCGAGAGAAAAATGGAAAATAGATTTGCTTAATAAAAGTGTATGTTTAGTTGATTAATGCCAAAAAGAACTTGACTACTGTAGTGTAGTTATTTCCCTTTCAGTGTTAAAGCAATTAGCTTGATTAGTGCATGAGGAAGGCACTGTTTATACTAGTGTTTTTAAAATGAAAACGATCCTCTTCTACACTGGCATTTCCGCTGTGTTTCAGAATTGATCTCCGTCCACACTACACGACCGAATACGCATGTCACATGACCGTTCCTGCACACTGGGCATGTGCATACAAGTGTAAGCATGAAGTTGGTTGGTAGTCCAAACCGGCGTTCCATGTAGGACTTGTGCCTCTTGAAATGAGATTTGTTGCCTATTTCTCTAATCATAGCTTGCCTCTTGTGCATGTAGGCAGCTGCAGTTTTATAAAATACAGAATGTAACTGCACAATGGCTGTTCAGAATGACAACAAAGCCAGCAAAGCTTGTGGTTCAGTCTCTGTGTTGTTGTGTATACGATCAAGGTAGCATAATGGGCGTATGGTCAGGGGCTTGATGAATCGGGGAAGGATATGCAATGATCCAGAAGAGCCAATCAGGGAGCGAATGTGGGCGGAGACACGCCTTTGGCTTTCAAAAGTCTTCGTTTTGGTCTGTTTACACTGAACCGCGAGCCTGAAGTTATGAAACTAAAACGGGGTATCCGACATTCCCAAAAGTGTCCCTTTTTGAGAGTCGATATCGCCAGAGTATTGATTTGCTGTTTATTTTTTGAGGGTTGGGGGTAGTTAAGCAGGGCTTAAACAAAGACAAGGCAAAACCGTGGAATTATGCAGTTTCTGACAATTTCTCCTTAAGACCAATCCAGAAACAGCTTCTAAATGTTATATATATTTTATACACATCTCTGGGGTTGGAGGTTCGAGTCATGCCTCTGCCCTGTGTGCGTGGAGTTTTCATGTTCTCCCTGTGCTTCGAGGGTTTCCTCCGGGTACTACGGTTTCCTTCCCCAGTCTAAAGACATGCGTTGTAGGCTGATTGGCATTTCCAAATTATCTGTAGTGTGTGAACGTGTGGTATTGTGCCCTGCGATTGGTTGTCACCCCGTCCAGGGTGTCCCGCATCTCGCGCCCTGAGTTCCCTGGGATAGGTACAGGTTAAGCTACATGGAAAATGGATGGTTTTATACGTTAAGCAATGTTTGTTTGTTTTTTTTCTCACATGCATCCAGTGTCATGTCAGTATATTTCTAACTAATTTTCATCAACAAGCCAGATAACTTATCATTTTAAGGTGCCACAGGAACTAGGAACTGCGCTCACAAAACGAATGGACAAGCCATGTTGAATTTATATCTGCTATAAGATAGTTGTGGAGGTTACTTTCATGCTTTTATTGTATTGTTTGACTC
Source organism: Ictalurus furcatus (assembly GCF_023375685.1). Taxonomy (NCBI): domain Eukaryota; kingdom Metazoa; phylum Chordata; class Actinopteri; order Siluriformes; family Ictaluridae; genus Ictalurus; species Ictalurus furcatus. The sequence continues at coordinate 16,111,569 of NC_071261.1, forward strand.
TCTAATGTCTTCGTGTCATGACCCACATGTTTGACAATACATCAGTGTTGTTATAAGGCGTGAAAAATATTTATTCCCCTTCATTCACCTGATGCCTTGAGCCAAATGTGACATTAGCTTTGTGTTGGAAACATTGCACGAAGCTATTGTCTGAAAACACAAACTACAGTATTGGAGCGTAAAGTCACGGCCTTGACGAGCTCCGATTAGATTACTCGCGCATTAGCTTATTGCATGTTTGAGATTTGCACCAGAGAAAAGCGGCTCACCCGCTCAGCATATGGCTCGCATAAATGGATCAGAGAAGCTTAACTTCAGGGAATGTAATGGAATCCGCTTCTCCAGTTAGCGTGCTAGATGCTAATTCTGGGGGAACAGGATTCCATGCAAATGACTCCTGAGGAAGCTTGCTTTAGTGTTGGACAGTAGCTTTAGTTTGTTCTGGTTTGCATTTGAGCTTGATGTCATGCAAATGAAGGTGGAGTCAGTGTATGCTGTGTCTTGTTGAAACAGGGATTGGGATTATTTGGCTTAGAATTTAGATCAATTCTTAGGAGTGAGATTTTATTTTATTTATTTATTTATTTATTTATTTAGCCATTACATTACTTGCATCACTGTAGCAGAGCATGGTAGATCCATTTTCCTAGAGCATGACGGATAATTTGGATTACTGCACATTTGCCCCGCAGTTGAGAAAACAGTTTAATTACAGTTTTAATCACCATCAATATGAACAGCTGGTTAATAATTTGTTGTTCTGTTCTCCTGCTCCTAACATTTCATAAGCCATTTGTGAAAAGCAGTCCTGATAAACGTGCTATACACGTGATGTATCGCTAGCTATGTTTTCATCCAAGTTGTGAATTTAACTTGCGCAAAAAAATGGAATATCGCATAAAACCTTTGCAAGTTAAGCACTGTTTCTATCCCATGTGTTCAAGAGAACAAAACCACCAATTCTGAGGGAAATTGGCGCATTTTGCTCTTCGCCATTTCTTCTTTTCTGAGCGAATTATCCAATCACATGATTTGTTGCGACAAAGTCACATGACTTTTTTTTTTTTAAATCAAATTAAAAATGTATCCACCTTAATCGAGTGCATACATTTTTTTTTTATTGTGCATTTTGGAGATTTTATTCACTTCAGTTGTCTCCATCCAGCTTTTTTGTTTTTGTTTGTTTGCTTGTTTGTTTTTTCTGTGCGATCTCCCAAAATTTGCATAAAAATACGTGAATGGAAACATAGTCTAGCTACTGGCATATTTGAAGCGAGGGTGCGTGTGCAGCCTTGACACACACACATGCCCCATTCATACGTTTCGTTTGTTTTAGTAATTGGGAGTTTAATGTTCGGTCCAGCTTTCACACCTCATCATTGCTGCCTCACAGTTTCAGGGTCCCCGGTTCAATCGTGAGCTCAGGGGGAGGGTTGTGTGTTCTTCCTGTGTGGGTTTTTGTTTAGGCCAAATCTGTTCCTGCTCACTAGAGCAGGGGATTGGGACATTTCAATATTCACTTATGTTGTTTCCCCACTTTTTCCTTTCTAGACTCGGATATGTGAGGAGGTTCTGTAGTAAACCGTCTATGGTCATTAGTCACAGAGAATAAGGAGGAATATTTTTGCACTCAACCACTGCATTAAATAGAGCACAATGAGGCCGAATCAACTGGGTTCTTGAATCGAATTACATTGAAAACCAAATCATGCCCATGATTTTGCCCGCTGTTAAAAGGTATTCTGTTAATGTGCAGTTCAGTGGTTTATCACTGGCGCTTTTCCTCCCTCCCTCATATTAGAAGCTCTTGCATATTGTTGCCATGTCATCAGCAGACTGCATTACCGCTGTTTGTACAGGTGACTTTTTAAATTTGCCAAGCCATTACTGCTGCTGCAAGCTGCAGTTGCACCTTGCACTTTTGCTTTTGCAAGATCTGCAGTAAGAGGAAAACGTAAAAGTCGACTGTCCTGTTTCACGATGTTTACCATTTACCGTTATTAGATTACATGTATTGCTGGTCTGTATTCAGACCAAACCTGACTTGTTTGAAATGCAAACTTGGCTTGTGGTTATTAGCAAATCATGCTTCTTGGAACTGATTTCAAATGTATTTCCCTGTATTGTGTTTGTGGCAAGCAAGGAATCTTTGGAGGTCTCTTTGGAGGCTTTATTTCTGGTTAGTCTGTGCTATGGGTAGATGATATAACCAAATAATGTCACATTTGTAGAAATTGAAGATGACAATGATATGTGTAATGGCTTGTGCATTTTTATGGAAATGCAGAAGTATCTTGTGTGTTTTTGTCAGTAGTGAGCATCTCACAATCCATACATACCATAACTCAGTTTCTAATGCTAATTAGATTTACGTGCTTTGTCTCTGCCTGAGAACTTGAACCCGGGTAAGCTTTGTGCTTTGTTGAAACTGACTCTTCCCCGAGGTGGACTTCTGAACGCCTGGAGCGTTCATGACATCTCAGAACAGTATAAGGTTCTGAGCTATTTACTGGCTGTATTTACAGTATTTACAGTTATTTGTAGTAACCAGAAAGAAGTTTTGTGAGTTTAAATATAATGGCAGCACACTTGGGCGGGGATGATATGTGCGTGTGTATATGTATGTGTATATATATATATATATATATGTATATGTGTATATATATATATATATATATATATATATATATATATATATATATATATATAATAAAATTTATAATAAATTTTTAGAAGAAAAAAAAAAAGCATGGCACTGTTGAACAAGATACTTTAGACAAGACATTTTAGGATACCATGGACAAGATAATTTAATATATTTTGGATTAGACTCTTTGGACAAGATACTGTAAGATATCTTGTATAAGACACTTTAAAGTATCTTGTCCAAAGTATGCTAAAGTGCCCTTATTATGCTTTTTTCATGTAGTGTTATATAGGTGTTTGTAAATTGTAAAAAGTTTGCAAAGTTTCAGTAATCAAAGAGCATTTGTTATTGAAGAGTTATTGTTTTTGTTATTAAAGAGTTATTGTTTCCCAAAACAAGGAACTGATTCTGAAACGAGTCGTTAGTAAGTCCAGACCTACTTCCTGTACAAACCTATAAACCTTTATAAGAAAAAACCTGCCCCTGGTCTTCATCGGCTGCTCGCGAGCAACGTGCACTTTGACCCGCCTTTGTTGCTGTAGTGTCGACGCTTTCTTCTGGAAAGGGGGCGGGGCGCAGCAGCTCGTTTAAAGAGACACCCAAAAATAGTGGATTACAGCATGGTATAATAAATGATCCGTGGGGTATTTTGAGCTGAAACTTCACAGACTCGTTCTGGGGACACCTGAGACTTATTCCATCTTGTAAAAAGGGGCATAATAGATCCTCTTTAAGATGCTTTGGAGAACCTACTTTATTTAAACATGATACCTTAAGATACTTTTTATATGCTATTTAAAAAAAATTTTGACCAGATATTTGGGAAGAGATACGTTTTGTTTTTGTTTAGGCTAAGTTCACACTACGCGACTTTCAGCATCGGTGGCTCCCTGTGCCGTTCACACTACACGACTTGCTGTTTTGTAATTGGGAGTCATGAAGTCATTGTGGTGTTCGCACTACATGGTTGCTTGGCGACAGGGGGTCACACGCTACACGATCTGACAACGACTCCGTCACCCGACGACTCGATCTGGTGTCCCAACTACATTTTGTTACGAAAACACACGCGGGAAGTGATACAGATATATGATGCGAAAACCTCGCACGAAACAGGAGTTGTTTATTTGAAGATGGATGTAGGACCGAAACAAGCGGTGCGAGCTGTTTTCGCGATGGTTTGTGCTGAAGAAACCCAGTATAGGAAAACACAAAGAAAGTGGGTGAAAGAATGGGTTAGCACATGCGGGCGGCAGGGATTACGTGTGCTACAGAGAGAGATAGAGGTGACCTAAAAAATGTTTGTACAGCTTCTTCCATAGGTTTCGTGGGTTTCCCTTCCTCACGGTGACCTCACTCCATGCCTTGCTCTCTCATTGGCTGTAGCTCGTTGCCGCAATGTAAACGAGACTAGAATTGTAATTCCCCTCGTATATTGCCCTGTGAGGATGAGGTGTAAGCCTTATTTGTCATGTTACTGGATGTTTCACAGCTTTAATGTGAGGTATAATAAAGCATCTTTGTTACTCAATAGAAACTGGATGGGTTTTGCCAGACCATTGCTGTCAGGGCATGGCAATCACCTGATGTGCCTGTATGTATGAGTTTTGTGTATCAGTTCTGCTGGGATGCTCATGTAAGTGGTGGCGCTCAAGCTTTGTTACCAAAGATGATAGAAAATAACATTGCAGAATGTCTGATGTATCTCTCTCTCTCTTTCGCTCTCTCTCTCAGTGCATCTTTTTTAGTAAAGAAAATGAAAGCACAATGTGTTTATACTTTTTCAGTGTTTATTAGGCCTGTGCCCTTTCTGACTGTTGCTATTAATCAGGTGGAGCACGGGGAGTCCCTGTGCACTCACGGCCTGCATCGATTTTTCCCGTACTCACTTCAGCTCCGGTTGCAACACGCCATCAGCTACCAACAACGAGAGTCCAAACTTTCTGTCTGCAGTTTTTGTATACAAGTAAAGAAGCCATGTCTACTGTTCATTCAGCTAATAGCTGAATCTGTGAAAACAGATTAGCATGCTGACTTTACGTTCATTTCAGTATTTTTTGTTTAAGGCTACCAAGATGGGCCATAAATCCTACAAGTGAATTTTTTTCTTACTATAATAATCTCAGTATCAAGTCTAAGTGCACCTATAGTTTTGCATTGATATTCAAGATTACGAGCGGTATGAATCACATTGACAGCAGTAAAGTTATTAGTGGTCGTATTTGTGTAAAAGTATTTGAATTTCTTCAGAGGTGAGTGAGGATCTACACTGCCCTCAGAAGAGTGGTATCTTAGCACTGCTCAGTTAGCCCAGGCGTCGTGCAGCGCTGGTGAGAAAGTACCAGAGAGAGCATGTCATTAGAGCCTCCTCTCGAAATCTGCGGCAGCAGCGCCAGAGATCATTCGATAGCCGCTTTACTACAAATATCGCTGCCTGTAGTCAAGGAGCGAGTCAGCGACAGAAGCGCCTGCACGGTGAATCAGGATGATCATCTCGAACAGTTCGTTAATGCCTGAGCAGGTTTAGCACTTGGAAACTAAAGCCAGTTTTCCACTGCGATTTCAACAGGCTTTTAAGATTATTACTTGTCACTTTGCATAAGATGAGCCCAGTAAAATATTGGGAGAATTCTGTAAAAGATTGGGTTATCCGTGTAAGATTATATGATGTGTTCTGCATATCAGGTTATATGATGGAGATCCTTTAACAATAGACCTGTATCTAAAGAAAACGACTGTTATGCTTAAATCAGGAAAATTGGGGAAAGAGACCATCCCTCCAGGATTTTGCGATGGCAGAAAAGAACCCAAAATCAAGAAACTGTGCAATATTCAGAGGAGCTTGCGATTTTTCTAAATTACCACAGATTTGAGTCATGACGTGTCATGTGACGTCACCACAACGCACATTCAGACAAAGCCCGCTTTGATTCATGTGTGTCGAACTTGAGTACAGATTAAAGGTCTCGTTTACCAACAAACGTCACCGTGAAAGACCGTGCAGAACAATTTTGTTCAATTTCACCAATTCAAGTAGTTCTTCAAAAAACTACAAAAAATTTATTTAGAAAAAAGCAGCAGCAAAATCAAGCATTTTTGGCTATTACAGTCACAACTCCTCCGAATCCTGTACGGACTGAATAGAAGCCTAGCTGAAGTTGGACCTGGACAGAACAAGGCAAAGGAGGAATTTCCAGCTGTTCATGGCTGGGTAAAAGAGAACATGTTCAATGCCCATTCCTCAAAGTGAGCTTGTGGTAACAAGAATATTAAAGTTAAATGAATGATTCGTTAATATAATATTGATATTGTGATAAATTATGCCACAATACACATTTTTGTGGTCCTTATTTTTTTTATAAATTCTTTTTTTTTTTTTTTGGGTAATAATTACAAACTGATTAGAAACCGATGATTTGATATTTTGTAGAAAATTTTTCAAATTGCATAAAGGTCATGGCGTTCATTAAATATCATGAAGCGCAAGTTTTGACATGCTTTCCATGCAGCACTAAAGCTTTGCTGGAATTTTCTTAGTAAACTTCTATACTGTGCGTCATGGAGACGTTTTATCCTATCGCCACCTATATGAGCAAGTTGGCGTGTTAACATAAAAATATCGCTTGCTCAAACATAAACATTTGTAGTTATCTCTCGGTGCATACGGGGTTTCACTGAGTTTTTTGTGTGATTGTTGCGGCCAAAAATGCTTATTATTTGTGAATGTGAATGGCTGAACGTACATTGTGGTGATGACGTCACTTGAAACGTCTTGGCCCAAATCTGCGGTAATTTGGAAAACATTGTAAGCTCCTCCTAATATTGCGGGTTTGCTTGATTTTGCATTAATTTCTCCAATTGCTAAATTCTGGAGGGACTGTTCTTTTGAGTTTCACATAGTCCTTTGCTGTACTCCTATTGGTGGCTTTCAGACAAGCATCATAGCAGCACTCGCAAAAACATTTGTGACCCTCGGCTGTGTTTGGTTGCAATGGCACCACATCGGCGGCCGACTCATTACAGTCTCTAAGACCACCAGTCGCAGCTCGCCTAGTGTGACGTCTCGGGAGGAAAATTGTACAGTGTAAACACGGCTTAAGTTCTAGATGGAAATTGCTAAAACCATGCATGAAAAAAGAGAGAGAAAAGAATACTGCTACTTGTTTTGCTTCTCACATTCTCACTCACGTGGGGTGTAAAATGCAAGCCAATCTCATTCTGTCAGTCACTAGAAAGCTCACACCCATTATGCAGTTGGAGTTGCTCCACGGTGGAGGTTGTGCTGGAAGTGGTGTATGAACATGAAGGTGTGTCTGCTCTATATGCCTCGTGCTGAACCCCATGAGAAGTGCAGACCTGTGGAACTGATTTCTCTCAACTTTTTCTTTACGATCCCTAAAGTTAGCTGTCGAGACAATGTGGATGATTATCAGGGTTACTCATTGTCGCCCTTTTTTACCCTTTGCTGTGTATATAGGATTGTGCCAGTGGCTTTTTTTGGGGGCGGGGGGCATTGTTCTGTGACTGACTGGGAAACGTTAGGCGAGTATGGACAAGTCCTTCTGGTTCTCAGCACTCCATGACAGACCAGCCCATATTCAGAGCGAGACTTGAAAAGTCAGCTGCGCAAGTAAATGGTGGATTAGTGGGCAGAGGGAAAGCCCTGAAGGGAGGGGCGGAGACATATATGTGAAATGGGGGATGTTGTGGTGCACAGCCGTGACAGCATGTCTATGGAATGCGGCGAGGGAGAGGGAGGAATGAATGTGGTAGATTGACTGTGTGCTAACTATATCATTGGGGTACAGCCTGGCTAATGCTCAGAGCGGGTGGATTGTGCAATACTGCTCACGGCATTTTGTCTCCTCTCTTGGGACGGGTTGATTACCGAGAGCTTGTATCAGTGCTGAGTGCAGGTTCGCTGACCGCCTACTGATTCAGACTTCTGACTCTCAGGATCATTAAAATAAACTGACATTGTTAATATGTTCTGTAAATGGTTGTGGCTCATGATGCAGCATTTCCTTTTAATTCTGTGTGTGTGTGAGAGAGAGAGAGAGAGAGAGAGATTGCATGTACATATGGGGGAAATAATTATTGAATGCATCAACATTTTTTTCAGTAAATATATTTCCAATGAGGCTATTCACATGAAATTTTCATCAGACATCAGTATTAACTCAAGAAATCTACACACATAAAGAGTTCACAACATTAAAGTCCATAAATAAAGTTGTGTGTAATAAAGTGGAAGACACAGGGGGAAAAAGGTAATGAACACATTAAGAAAAAGCAGTTCTCCAAGGCAAGGGAAAGCAAGGAACCAGCTGAAATCCGTAAGTAATTATACCTCCTATCTGTGCAAATTAATATCAGCTGGGTTAGTACATTGATGGTCTATAAAAAGGCTTTTCGTTACCAAGGTGTCACACAAGAAACATCTCATGATGGGTAAGAGCAAAGAGCTCTCCCAAGACCTTCATTCCACTTTATTACACATAACTTTATTTATGGACTTTAATGTTGTGAATTCTTTATATTTCCATAATATTTTATATTAATACTGATGTCTTGTGAAAATTTCATGTAAATAACCTTATTGGTAATATATTTACTGAAAAATGTTGACGTGTCCAATACTTTATTTTCCCTACTATATGGTACCTTTTTTTGTTTTGTTTTGTTTTTTTTAAAGGTAGGTATTGTCACATTACTAAAATTTGAACCTACTGTCACCCATTAAATACTAGGATATTGATACAGAAACAACTACTACTGTAACACATCCTCTTCAAGATTTGACATAAGAATGTGGTTGTAAAGAGTGCTTATTTCAGTTATTATATCCTTCCTGTCAGCTCGAACAAGACCTGGTCATTCTCCTCTGACCTCTCTTATCAACAAGGTGTTTCCACCCACAGAACTGCTGCTCACTCAATGGGTTTATTTATTTATTTTTTATTTTTTGCACCATTCTGTGTAAACTCTAAAGACTGTTTTGTGTGTGTGTGTGTGTGTGTGTGTGTGTGAGTGAGAGAGAGATCCCAGGTGATCAGCAGTTTCTGAAAAACACAATCTAGCCCATCTTGCACCAACAACCACGCCATGGTCAGAGTGACAGACGTCACACTTTTCCCCATTCTGATGTTTCATATGAACGTTAACTGAAGCTCTTGAATGTTCTAGCTATGCTTTTGTATATTGTGCTGCTGCCACATGATTGGCTGATTGGATAATTGTGTAAATGAACAGGGTTACAGCTGTACCTAATAAAGCATTACTTTGAATAATGTGTCTGAAAGATTATCGCCAGAAAAAAACGTTTGTCTACCCAGTGCATGTTTACTGGCTTCATGGAGAAACTATCTGATTTGTTAGTCATTGACTACGTTTACATGCACATCAATATTCCGATGTTAATCGGAATTCTACAATAGTCTTAATTAGTACTGAGTCATGTAAAACACTGCAGTCCGATTGGCAGATTCCGATCAAGATGATATTTTGATTCCCCAAATTCTGTTTTGGTCCTTTTATGACTTTCTGAGCCAAAATCTAAATTGCCATATTTGCACACATGAGCCAGTTACACCAACTTGTGTACAATTTGCATAACAATCATTATTAATGTTGGGCTACAAAAGATAAATAGTATAGGGATGTCCCAATCCAATCCACTACTGTGCATCATTGTCTGGAACGTTGCTGTCCTGAAGCTCTGGATTGATGCCAGATCAGACTCAACATACTTTCTAATCGATCCGCTAATGTATTTTATGGAATGAATGTGTGCGATGATGACTGACACAGTACAGGTTCTGCTAGTGTACACAGGGCATGCTTTGTCTTCAAGCAGGTTGGCATCATTCCTTTGATGTCTCGCGTCTGAATCTCGCTGCAGAGAATTGGCACAGTTACTAAGAGGATGTCCGTATCAGATCGGTCATATCGAAATGCTTCTTTATCAGCGCATCCCTAATAAATAACTCAGAAGTAGCTCACAGATCAAAGACCAAGACTGGGGATTAAAATCCAGTGGCAGGGTGATATGACCTTCAGTACGTTTACACGGACAACAATAATTTGATATTAAGACGATACTCTGATTAAGAAACTACCATGTAAACAGCAGTTTTTTATTACCTTAATCCGATTAAAGTCATACTCGAAGTAAACACAAATCGAATTAAGACGTGTGGAGTACTCCTGTTTTAGTCGCATTATCGATTTGCGTTACAGACATGTACGCACCTTAATCACACTATTAACGTCGTGTGGGAGTTTTCACCGCATTTTGCGACAGGACACACACACACACACACGGCAAACAAGAGAGCACGGCTGCATCCGAAACCGTGTGCTTACCTACTATGTAGTGGGTGAAATACATGTATCTCGGTTACTATATAGTGGGTAATTAACTGCACTTGCAGTGTTCGTAAAATTAAAAATGAAACACCCAAAACTGTATACGGTACCATAACGAAGACCAACTGTATGTTGATAGGTGAAATTCTGGAGGGGACGGCGTGGCGTGGGGACGTAATGACGTGTGCCATTAATCCAGCCATGTTCTATAACATGTAAAACGGGAACATGAAAGGAGTATTCTAAAAGCAACTCATGTAAACACCTTAATCACAATATTGTCTTATTCAGAATAAGGTCAGTAATTAGATTACTGCTGTCCATGTAAACGTAGTCAGTGTGTCTTCTTCCGATGATGCATTACACTCCCTTGGCATTTATATAGAAAGGCGATAATGAAATCTTACGCCGTCATCAGCAGGTCAGTTAGTACCAGTATTAAAGATGTATAGTGTTTTTGTAATATGGTACGCTTGACCTTTTGCTTCCCCAAAATTGATTAATTCATTTGAACTATATTGTTAGTAAACCATGGTAAGAACCCACACAATGCATTGTACAAGGTTGTTCTAGTGTAGAGTTTACACACACAGAGAACTAGGTGGTACCGTCTTCACTTGGCTAGATCCTGTTTGCTTATGTAAGCTTTGTTTGTGCAGCATGGCAGGCCCTGTAAAGACAATGTGAAATTTGAACGGACGTCGCTTCCCCCGTTAATACGTCCCTGGGCGTTCCGTGCATGATTCATTAGGACCGGTTTTTAAAAACAAAACTTTTTTTTTTCTCTCTTATTTTCCTAAAATGCAATGACTTTTGGAAAATTAGAAATGACTTTAATTCAGATATTTCGATATTGCATCAACAATCTAGAAAATGCTGTAATATGCCACTTGCATGACTATTACAACCATTTAAAACCACAGTGTGTAATTCACACACATTGCTTGAATCATTTGCTTAAAATGGCTCCTCTGGTTCCATGCAGTGCCTAATTCTGCTTCTTCCTTCTTTCTGTTTTTAAATTTGAGCTTCTGTTACTTTACTGTTATTCCCCCCAGTCTGACTCGTGTTTCACTATCTTCTATTCCCAGCTCTGCTCCACTTACCGCACAGTTCACCAACTACTAAAACATAAACCGCAAGTACCCCAAACAGCAAAAAAGGCACAAAACAGAGCTGATCACAGTTACATGATTGAAATGCATGATGATTTCTGTCGCTTTTGCTTGCATGATCTTTGGTTATTCATACCTCCGTGCTGAATCCTTGTCTGTAAAACCATTCTACAATGCCTTTATACAATAGTTTATTTTGTTTGTTTGTTTTTTTGCAGTGGAAGTGACGAAGAACCTCTGCCAGCTTGAATGGGCACAGGTCTATAAATGAATTTGCCTTCTGTTAATCTTTAAACAGCCTATTTACAAACCTTTCCAACTGGCTAGTTTTGAGCTGGAGAACAAACTCCGACTTGTACTCGAGTACTCTGTGACTCACCACATGGTTCTGCCATTGTAGTATGTTATCATGTTGTTGCCAGCTCAGAGTGATTTAGCATTGCAGCTACAGATCCCACAGATTTAAGACCTACTTTCATGCAATTGAATTGAATGCAGTTTTACTGTCTTTGTATAAATGCAGAGGTGGCATAGCGGGTAGCTTTGCCACCTCACAGCCTCAGGCTCTCCGGTTTGATCCTGAGGCTCGCATGTGCCTCATGTTTCCTCTGGGTTCTCCGGTTTCCTCTTATCTCCCAAAAACATGCCAGTAGATGGATAGACTGCTAACTTGCCCCTTGGTGTGAATGAGTGTGTGTGAACGGGTGCCCTGAGATGACTTGGCATCCCATTTGCACCCCACACCTAGTGTTTCTGAGATACAGCTGCGGATACAATGCAACCCTGACAGGATGAAGTGCTTACTGAAGAAGAATGAGTAACGAACGAAGGTACAAGTGCAACAAAAATACAGTTTCCCAAGTATATTGCTTAGTGATGGTCAGAAATGCAGAAGTTTAGTATTAGTTAAGCTAAATAACCGCTCTGAGTTCTCTAATAACCCTAGAAGGCTCTAGTAGATTGAAAGCCAAGAACCAGGAGTGATCTCTGATCTTAAGAGGCTCTCAGTAATTGTTTAATAAGGTATTTTGTCTGTTGTGGCAGCATTTGTCTAACTAAACTGATGCAAAATAGCGTCGTTACAAGGGATGCAGTGCAACCGGCTACAGGCTACCATTTTGTAGGGAACTGTAATGTGTAGCCTAATAAAAATGTAGAAATGTTCACCAGTTCACGGCGTAGCTATGCTGCTGCCTCAGCTTATAACGTGTATTGATGAGTAAATAATTGCATTTACCTTGGTTATACTGAAATGCAAGAGCTACACAAAACAGTCAGAACACAAAACCGGGAAAGATGAGTGGAAGTTAATTTATAATATAGAGAACAAGATTTTATTGTCACTTATTAAATAGCAAGCTAGTTAATTTAGCTAGGTGCTCATTTTGTAAATGTGTAAGCGCTGTTAGTGTGAGGTTTACAGTGCTTCCCTGATTTTCTCCCTAATTTAGTCATGGCCAGTACCCACCCATCAGGCAGCACTCCCCTATCACACAGCAGCTACCAACCAGTAGGCCAAAGGCTTCCTCCGAGGCACATGTAGCCAGCCGACCGAGTCTTTTCAAACTGCTGCTCAGGGTGTGGCGTAACACAGTCGGAGGAACGCGCTCTCTTCCACATACATGAGCTCACAGACGCCCACGATTGGCTAGCGTCGCTGTGATTGATAGAGGAGAGAGAGTATGCCACCCCTCCCTCCCAGAGAGGCCAATTTTGTTTTCTCGGACTCCTAGCTACGGATGGCTGTGGCAACATTAGGATTCAAACTGTCTTTCTGTTGCGCCACTCAGGAGCCCTGCGGTGCAGTTTTTCAAGCAGAAATGTTGTGCGGTTATATCTGCTTTCAGACACAAGCAGGTACATGGTCAAAAAGAGGCCAGTGGTATCATTTCAGCTGAGTGCAAACTACTGCTTCAGGTTTTTCAGGGAATATGATTGGCTGTTATTTACCTAAAGAGATTGTAGTGGGAGTGGATTTTTTTTTTTTTTTTTTTTTTACTAGAATACTCCAACAAATGAATGATCTAGATTATGAGAGATAATAATGTAAACGCATTATTCAAGTCAGGGACATGCAATCTGTTCCTGGGCTCAGTGGGGAGAAGGAGATGAATGGTTACTTTTTAGCGTTTCTTATATTTATTTTTTAAAATTTTTTTTCAGAGCTGTCTTTCATAAGGTGAGGAGCTGGTAGAAATCTAATACAAGTCCACAGTTGGACACCGACTAACCAGGATTCATGATTCAAGCTGACCTAAGAGAGAGGGAGAGAGATGTGTTAAGGGCTGTCAGTCAAAGAAAAAAAAAGCAATACAGCACATATTTATTTGAAGTTTTTCATGTTGTTTTCAATCCTTATCCTTACCATATTTGTGAAAGAAAGCTGGCAACACTTACTGTACGTGTAGTCAAAAGTCTATTCATTTCACCAAATAACATGTTTGAGATTTAATGAAAATAAATGCTTTTTTACGTTCGTTTGGTTCAAGGTGCTCTGCAAAAACACTTGGGTGCTGCACCTAAACCTTTCCTTGGTAAAAATCTGACATTCTATCAGTGCCGATACATCTATCGAACCACAGTATTAGCTAATTATAGGGCAAAGACAGATTTGAAGGCACTCTTGTGGCAGAGGCTGATGCTAGAGATCTGTAATGTGAATTAGACATGGAGGCAGAACATGACAGAAATTTCAATTCAAAGGAATGCTTTAGACAGGACATCAAGAGTTTGCTTGTAATATCGAACTTGGTCTTACTCTCGAGAATGCACTCATGCCATTTCTCTCATTCTCACTCTAAATTTGCTTCCTTCCTGTGGCCATGCATGAGCAGTCAACCATGGTTCAACATATGCCACTGCCTCATACTAACATCTGTCTCTCTGATCCCCCACTTCCCTCTCAGGAACACTCGTCTCACTCTCACTGCTGTTGCTTACTGTTATCTCAGCAGGGTGACTAGCTGTGTTCAGTGTAATTAATATGGCTGTCGCGTGCTGTAGGGCAATAAGCGTTAGTCAGGGGAACTGGCAGGATTCTAACAGCAGCCTTTTGGGCCGTGTAGAACGGGTGGACACTGCGGCTGCCGAAAATCTCAGACATAGTAACCACTGGCTGGTTTCATCTCTGACCAGTGTTTCTGCTTTTTTATTTTTTATTTCATCATACACTGAGGGGAAGAATGATTTCAACATGGAAAAATTGCCATCTTGGTTTTCATCAACAAAATTAACGAGGTCATGTCAAATTGGCTACATCACTCTCGTCTCCACCATAGGTGGTGTGTGGTGGGCGTTCTGGCGCACTATGGCTGCTGTCGCATCATCCAGGTGGATGCTACACACTGGTGGTGGTTGAGGAAAATCCCTCCATACAATGTAAAGCGCTTTGAGTGTCTAGAAAGGTGCTTTATAAATGTAAGGTAATAATAATAATAATAATAATAATAATATGTTGATGTATAAAAGGCAACCTTGGCACAGTTTTTAAAAAAGCCAGAACCTTTTTAAAGCTGTGTGTTGCTGGTAACCCTGCTGCCAGGTATAGCTGGTACTTCTATTAGAGCCCACTATAGCCCGTAACTCGAGCTACAGTCGGAATGTGTCGGACTGCCGGGACAGCCAAAAGAAGCTTCACGCTGGCCTCCGTGTCGAAGGATCGGATGTCCCCCTTGCATATGAGCTCGTGTACGTGTAAGACTGCATTTGGACAGCACACACACAGTGTCGATCAGAGGACACCCCCCTCAGGCTAGGTATTTATAGCGCACCATCCCAGAGAAGCCGGGGAAAGTCCGAGCAGAGTGCTGCGTCAGCTGCGTTTTGCTTGGATCCTTCTGTCGGCCACCTCTAGAGGATCCGCAGCCAAAGCGACACGGTAGAAAGAGGTAAAAGGCAGAAGTATATAATTACACATGTAGGAAGTTTGTCTGACTCACTGCTTCATCTTTACAAGTCGTTCCTTCTGCCCCAGACAGCCTTTTTGTTACATTTTGAGTCGAAGCTGGCTGGTCTTTCTGTATTGTGTAGTCACATCACATCACACTGAATTTGCTTTTCATCACCAGTCTGCGTTTCTTATTAGTATTCACAGCCAATCACAGTCTTCCTGTCAGTTATTGCAAACCACCTACATTTTTAATAGTCCTGAAATCTCTCATAGAGCAATCAACTGCAGGAAGCACAACAGACTGTGTGGGTCCTATATTGTTCATCTCGTGTTTTGTGTTTGAATGAGTTGGGCAATAAACGAAACACCAGGCTGAATACCAAATCAAAGTGCATTACTGTATAAATTCTGAAATTTACATTAGGTTTATGTTGCTCAATGAATTATAACACTACAGGTTAATGGGGGGAAACTGAAGATTAAATCTATAAACAAGACCCATAAGCTTGTCGCCATGACAACAAGTCTGTATGCTTGAACCTGCTCACGAGTAGTTCACTATAACCAAGACTGGATTGCACATTTAGAAGCACTGTATATATGGGGGACTGTACAGACCATATATTCCATGAATTCCTTTACAGTACATGAAAAAATAACTTTCATACAATGGGTAATTAATAATAATAAACTGATTAAATGTTAATGCACGTGCTACATATGTCTGTCCACGCCCCCTTTTCCCCATCCTTAGCATTGCTGCAGCCTACACCATCTCAAATCACCAAATCACCAAATCACCATGGGGGGGGGGGGGTACGATGGCATAATATAGATTATCATACAAGCCTGTTTTCCAATGCAGACCTCTCACCCTACAGTAAATGGTTTCTTTCTGCCAGCATGATCATCTTTTTTAAAAAATTGCTTGTATTTCCACAAACCAAAGGTGACAAAATCTGTCATGACTGTGTGTTTGATCCATCACCAGTTACTGCTGCTCTTCAGTGCAAACCAGAACGTAGGTGTGCTGAATTTAAAAATAGCCTTTCATTAAAAGAACAAATTCTTCACCCTGCAAACTCGAACCCATAATTGTCAAATCTTTTGCAGTGATGGTCTAAATGACTGACTATTCTTAATTCGTAATAACTGACACTGTGTTATCCCTGTCGTCGCGCTCGTCACAGATTACAGCCTTAAGAGAGCAGACCGATGTATAAGCTGTACTCTATACATTCAGGCGCTCGATCTGTTGTACCTTGGCCTGATTACTGCAGTGTTGTGCTCTCATATACTGCAGATTCTTTTCTGCCTCTATGCTGTGGCTGACATCAATAACCAGAGAAGAAGAAAAATGAAAGCATCAAGATGTATTCGGTTTAGATACAGCAGCATTTCTCATTCGGGCTAGCAATTTTTTTTTTTCTTTCCCGGACAAATCCCTCCAGCAGCCGAACATTTAGTGCAACACTGCTACGAACGCTAGTCAAGGCTGCGAGTGATGAATAGAACGATTTGTACTTTCTAGGTGTGTAACAAAATAGTGTAACGTAATGTATTGTTTGTGACGAAGCTCTCGATTCAATATGTCTAGGTATCAAACAATACATTTAACACACTGTATAATGAAGTAGGCCATTCATCATGAAATACCAGTATATTAAACGTTTAAGCGTAATAAATCGTACACTCCCTCCTTTGAACAAGGAACTTCCTCTATCTGGAAGCAGGATATGCTCCAGGGGATTTTAAAAAAAAAACAAAAAAAAAACAACCACTCGTTGATTGGTTACACATGCTGCATAACAATACGGAATATGGTTTGTTGAAATTCTCAAAAACTGTTATTCAAGCTTTTTTCAAAAGCTCAAAGAACCAAATGAGCAAAAAATAACTTGTTTTCTGATTCATTTTTTATGGCGTATTTTAAAATGACTTTCATTTGATTGCAGTGGGTTTTCTTTCTCGTGTTATTATGGTACACTGAGTATAGTCGTTTTATCACTGTTTAGTATACTACAGGGTGGCCCAAAAGTATTTCCCCATTCATTTCTCCTCTTGTTACATTTACATTTATTCATTTAGCAGACGCTTTTATCCAGAGCGACTTACAAATGAGGAAATACAAGCAAAGTGATTATCAAGCGGAGAACAATACAATTAGTGCTACTATACAAGATCTTTTAATTGAATTCTAGAAAGTGCGCAGAGTAGGGTTTTTAATTTTTTTTTTTTATTGAACATGGATCATGTTGGGTTGGCGTTTTAGGGGTTACTTAGTGAAGGTTCTGGAAAGGGATCTTGAGCCATGCTGAGTAAGCACTATTAAGTGTCGGTCATTAATCGATCGCAGATTGCGTGAGGGAACGTAAGCCTTCAGGAGAGAGTTGAGGTAGGAGGGTGCCGTTCCAGACAAGGTCTTGTACGTGAGCATCAAGGCCTTGAATTTGATATGGACGGCTACAGGAAGAAAGCGGAGGGAGATGACGAGGGGTGTGACATGGGTCCTTTTGGGGTCGTCTTCTCGCATTACTTCCCTTGTTGCCTTTCGAATGGAAACTACAAAAGCAGCACAGCGTGGCATTCTGTTCCTGCTGTAGGGGCTAGTAGCTAGTTCCTTTTGTTTAATGGCTACTACACTGGAGTGTGGTTCAGAGTGCTCACACACAACCATTTTATGTCATCGACTCCGAGTGCGTTGCACATGT
Organism: Ictalurus furcatus; assembly: GCF_023375685.1. Classification (NCBI taxonomy): domain Eukaryota; kingdom Metazoa; phylum Chordata; class Actinopteri; order Siluriformes; family Ictaluridae; genus Ictalurus; species Ictalurus furcatus. The sequence continues at coordinate 16,129,299 of NC_071261.1, forward strand.
AACGTCATGGCAGCCTCCATAGGTTCAAATATGTATTCAACATTAAGGATTTTTAAAAGAATGGAAACATTTTATGTGTTTCTAACAAGGTATTTTAGTAGGAGAGGGCAGTGTTCAGGCCTACAGGTCTTCACAGTCGGGGTTCCCTTTAACAAATTCAAAAAGACTGGACATGTTGCGGACCGACCGAGAAGCGGAGGTCCACGAACATCCACTGACAAAGGCACAGCCGACGTGGTGCTGGTATACGTAGTCCCCTAGGTATGGAGACTCTTGGGACAGCCTGGATAACAGTGTAATATAATCTGGTTAACCAAATGGATGATCAAAAAGTGTCGAGTCAAACACTTTTCCTGTGTTGAACTTAGTGCAAATCGATGCGATATCTTTTACTCTCGTGATTGTGATCGTCTCCAGTCGTTTCACTTTTGAACGAGCTAGGGGGGAAAAACTGTTCCGTCTCTCTTCTATTACGTTGTCTCACAGTATTATTTCCCTCCACGGTGTGCAGTCATTCAGGTAAAAATGTCCCATCGCACACATGGGAGCAGTCTCACCCACACTGTTCCACAGGCTTCACACCCAGATGACGCAGTCACAAATGCTTTCATAGTGCTGAACAACTCTGCACTGTGTTCACGCTCCTCTGGGAGGCTGCTGGGGAAGAACGAGGTGTAATTACTTTAGCCGGCACAGCCACATGGCGCTTCAGATTCTGTTTGATGTGGGTTGGGCTCTCGGTGGGCCCTGCGACGGGTGTTAAGCGCACCGAGCTAAAATAGTGTGTGCTCATCCCTGCGCTGTGTGCCGTGTCATTACATTTAACACATAACAGGAGGCAGAGGAGATGACGAGGAGAGAGAGAGAGAAGCCTTCGCTGCGTACCATCTTTTCTTTCTCTCTCTCTCTCCATCTCTCTCTCTCTTTCTTCCCCTCTCTAGCTCTTTTCTTGCTCTCTTTCTCTCTCTTTTTTTGTTTCTCTCTTTCTTTCTCTCTCTCTCTTTCTTTCTTTCTTTCTTCCCATCTCTCTCCATCTCTTTCTTTTTCTTTTTCTCTTTCTTTCTCTCTTTCTTTCTCTCTCTCTCTCTCCCTGTGGACTCACCTCAGGAGGATCTGCTCAGCCTCTAGATGTGATCAAAAAGTCTGGCTCTGTTGTACCACCATTTTCATTCACTCTTATTTAGTGTATATGTTGTGAGCGTGTAGTACCTGGGGTACCTGACGATGATAATAAAATAAGATAAATTAAAAAAAAAAAAAAAAAAAACCCTCAATATTAAACATCAATTTAATGAGTTGCTAGTGCTACTACACGGAAATCATTTTGAAATCTTTTGAAATTATTAAGTGATGGGTGAACACAAAATACAAACCCTGTGCTCAATGTCGAGTATAACAGAATCTCGCGTCATTCGAAAAACAGCCGCGACCAGTATACAATGCTTTGTGTGTTCTTGGCATGAGTGAGCAGAGCCCTAACCCTGGGAGCATAATACAGAGGGACAAATAAAATGTGTACAGTAACATTTCCTAGTTTCTCATCTTAGTGATAGAAGGGCTATGCTCTCCAGAGTGACAGATATTTGTACTCGCAAGCACGATGTTTGACCAATGATTGATGTGAGAATTCCCCGATGGTTTGTATGATGCATTTCCGTAACGTGTAGTGAGCAAACACTGACAGCTGTAAATCATACCCATTTGTAAATTCTGCCAAAATGCTACGGTTGAGATGTACAACAGACTACTACATGTCACGACACATATAGGTGATACTTGGGCAGGACGCACAGGTATATTTTGTTCTATTTAAAAAGGATCGTTTTATTTATTACTTGATTCTGAGAAAACGCTGCACCTTATTTCCGACTTGGAACAGTGAACGCAGCTCATAAGAAATCCTGGCTCTGATGCAAGAGTAAAAACCATTGATCGAAACAGAACGGACTTTTTTTTTCTTCTTCTTCTTTTTCCCCGCTTATATCGGACGTCTTAACAAAAGCTGTTCTTATGTAGTTTTGTTCAACTCTAAACACAGGAGCAATATAGTTAGCAGGGTTTATTTTGATTTATTTATTTTTGGTTGGAATATAAATTTCTCACATTAAAATTGCACAAAATGAAGCTAAAGGAAATTGTTCAGATGTTTATTGTTGAACCATAATAGATGTTCAGACTCTGCAAATGTGATTTGTAGGCATTTTCACAGACCTTCATTGTTCAGAAATGAACAGCTGTGGTAAGTATTGTTAGAATGTAAGATTTCAGAGAGCGCATTGTCGTCGTGCAGCAAATTGTCAACGCATAAACCAGAGTGCTGCTTCAAACACACCGAGACCAATTCCAGTTCCCCCGTGACTTTTGTTTACCACACTGACTACGTTTACATGGACAGCAGTAATCTAATTATTGACCTTATTCTGAATAAGACAATATTGTGATTAAGGTGTTTACATGAGACGCTTTTAGAATATTAATTTCATGTTCCTGTTTTACATGTTATAGAACATAGATCAGTTAACAGCACGCGTCATTACGTCCCCACGCCACGCCGTCCGCCGTCACTCCAGAAATTCACGTATCGACATACAGTTCGTCTTCGTTATGGTACTGTGTACAGATTTGGGTGTTTCATTTTTAATTTTACGAAAAATTCAAGTGCAGTTAATAATTTGTCGTGCTGTAAGTGCAAATAGACGACTGCTTGAAGCCGTGGGCTGCGTCTGAAACCGCATACTTACCTACACGTACTTCACCTACTATATAGTAGAATGCAATTTCGGACGCAGCCTGCTCTCTTGTTTGCCGTAAAATGGTTGAGCACTGCCGTGTGTGTACGTGTCCTGTCGCAAAATGCGGTGGAAACTCACACGACGTTAATAGTGTGATTAAGGTGCGTACATGTCTGTAACGCACGTCGATAATGCGACTAAAACAGGAATACGCCACATGTCTTCGATTTGTGTTTACTTCGAGTATGACTTTAATCAGATTAAGGTAATCAATAATCGCTGTTTACATGATAGTTTCTCAATCAGAGTATCGTCTTAATCGGGTTAATATCGGATTATTGGTGTCCGTGTAAACGTACTGAATTATTACAAATTTATTTAACCATGTGCCAAAAGTGATGTCTGAAATGAACTGTAATACTGCATCAGGTGTATAAAAGGATCACGTCACATACTTACAAATGCAGTGAGCTATATTCCTTTACAAAAAACAAATAAATCTTTGCCTCAAAATAATGATGCCTTTCTTATAATAGTTTATTGGCTGGCCAATTGCCTGTTTTTAGATTTCCATTCTGAGTGAGTTTTGAGTAAACAGTCTTTCCGTTCTTTTATTAGTACATAGAAACCTGTCCTTCTTGTTTATGGTAAACTCTCATACACTACAGATGTGGTCGATGGAGATTAGGGTGAAAAAAAAGCCCAAACAGGTTTTGTGGCCTCTGTTCTTCACTTCACCGAATGTCATGCATTAATGCGTTTTGAGGAGGTTTGATGTTTTAGCACCGTGGGGATTTGACTTTTGCAAGATGGACACTTAACTGTAGTGCAGTCATAGTTATATGGACACACACACACACACACACACACGTGAATATGCATTTTCTGACTAAATGTACGCTTTTTTTCTCTCTCTTTTTGTGTAGTTTTCTCACCTATTCAAATTCTTCTCGAATTACTTTTACCTTTTTCCTCTCCTGCAGTTTTCCTTTCTTTTCTCTCTCTCTCTCTCTTTTTTTACTCTCTCTCTCTCTCTCTCTCTGTGCGCTGACTTGTTGTTTAGGCCCATTCTGCTGTAATGCAGATTTGCAATGCTGTCTCTTAATGTGGCCTAATCCTGTGTCATGGCACTGTGTGAATGCAAGCTTGGAATGTCTTTGGCCTCGTCATTGCTTGCTGTACAAGTACAGACAAGCAACACGCGCATCACTCACACACTCTTGTACATGCTGTTTGGGTGTCTTATTCACACACAGTTTCTGGCACACGAGCTCCCGTCGTCTCTCTGCATAACTTTTCTGTTACATTGTTTGTCGGGCAAACTCGTTTCACTTCCAGACTCTATACACACACGCACGCATACAGACATGCACACAGTAGGAGACATGGCAGTGCTTGTTAGTGTCTACTAGAACCTGCAGCCTGTGCTGTGTGAGAGGTGCTGTGGAGTGTGTTGTCAGGATTTTCTGAATGATCCAGGTGTGTGTGTGTGTGTGTGTGTGTGTGTGTGTGTGTGAGAGGGAGTGTGAGTGAGCAGTCTGTCTCATACTCTCATTATTCATAATGTAGGACTTGTATGTCTTACCCATCACGCAGCCCGAGTCAAATATTAACCCCTGGCTGAAATGAGGTTCACTACAGGATGAGACTCATACAATCTCGTTAAAGCACTAGAATCAGAAACGCATCTGCACAACACTGTTATTTATGTACACATTTATTTACACAGCTGAAATAATTAGCACTAGTGTCCCATACACACAGCATGGGAGACTAGTCTACTACCATACACACCCTCGTACAGACCTAGAGCCAATTTTAGCATTCTGGCCTGTTTTAGGGAGGTGGGAGGAAACTGGAGAACCCAGAACAAGCCCACACAGACACAGGGGAGACCATGCAAAACTGCGCAGACCTAACCTGAACTCGGGTTCGAACTGGCGAACCTGGAGCTGTGATGCAGCAATACTGTGAGAGAAGAACCCAGTTCTTACAATATTTCATTTGATATGCACGGTTAAAGCTACCTCCAATCGGTTCCTATATTTATTGATGACTTGACCCTGGCAGCCTATGGTGCTATACACATTGATTAAGAACTGTGTGTACTGAAAGTATTATTTAGCTTCTCAGGAGGATTGACAGTCTGAAAGATGCTGGGACATGGAAACGCTGACTACGTTTACATGGACAGCAGTAATCTAATTATGGACCTTATTCTGAATAAGACAATATTGTGATTAAGGTGTTTACATGAGTTGCTTTTAGATTATTCCTTTCATGTTCCCGTTTTACATGTTCTAGAACATGGATCGATGTCCCTGTGCCAGTATTCTTATACGGGGGTGGGGGTAGCTGGCGGCTGGGGAGAGATAATAATGTATGGCACAGAAAAATTCAAATGTGAGAGTATTAATGTGCATAAAGAATTGACTTGCTGTCACATTGTGGAAACTTGAATCAAAATCAAAGTGAATTGTGAAGTTCCTCTAGATTCCAGTCCCCAGTAATATCTTTAGAGCTATGCCCTTGATACACACACACACACACACACTTGCACACTCAGACGATACTCTGATCCACTGTGTTATCATTCTAAAACCGTTGTAATATTGTTGCATTATTTATATAACCATTGTTTTTAGTTTATATTTTATTACCGTGTTTCAGTTTCCCTGGTAACCATGTAACTGGTTCATCCTCTCTCTGCACACTGTAACAGCACCAGTATTTCATAGATTTAGATGTTTACACCCCCCCCCCCCCCCCCACACACACACACACACACGGTGTAACAGGGCATTTCGTTGCAAATGTCTTCCACCGTGCCGGTGCTGTGTGTAACTGACATCTGGAATCAATTCATATTAGATAATTTTATGCTGTAACCAAGTAAAGATATCAATTAATCTGTTATCTGATTTCTTCAATGATCAGGTTGGGGGCAGTAGAAATTGACAGGAGAGCAATATTTCCATTCAGTCAGCAGATTGTGTGGCATGCCACACACACATACAGCCTTTCAGAGTGTGTAGGAAAGCGTTTCTGTGCTCTGCATAGGAAAGTGGGTTTGGTAACAGAACGGTAATTATTTTCCTCCACACAGATCCCTGCAAAGATTTCTGCAGCAGGTTTTGCATGTCTTGCCCTGGTTAATTATATGTTTGTTGGTGTTTTGCTCCATTTTCAGAGCTGGCTCCATATTACCATAGCACACAGACAGAGTGTTCCTGCGAGGTGCTGTTCTTTAGAGAAGAAGGATAAATCTGGGTGTAAATGGTGCTCCGGGTGAATTGGCAGGAAACAGACTGCAAGGTTACCAATTACATTAATGACCGATTTCACTTCAGGTGAACCAGCACACTTGTTTATGGACATGCGATAACGGAGATCTTGTTACCAAGGCCATGTGTGAAGGGATTTAAAAGCAGAAACCGCTGTTAAATTAATAACGTCCACATGTATTTTCTGATTACGTGGTACATCTGATAGCAAGTAATTGTATCTGATCACTTAAAAAAAAAAAAAAACATTCTGAGAAGTGGCGGTAGTATGAGGTCACCAGCTTTTCATCAACTCTCCTGTTTTTGATGGCTAATATGGCTGTAATAAATAGTATTATATTGCTACGTCCGTACTTGCAGATTTTATCACGGTGAGTGTTCCCAGGTTTTTGAACAGTGGTGTCCAGCTGGACTCTTTCCATCCTCTTGCTTTCTGCTTCTTCCGTTTGAATCGTCCACTTCCTCCAAATCCGAGTGTGCCAGGGGCACTAACTGCGATGCATGTGGGTGTCACCTGGCTCCGGCTCAGCTTCCATCTCATTGGCTTTCAAACCTGCCTGCTAATATGGAGAGCTTTCTCTCTCTCTCTATTTGCACTACGATCAGAGCTTGTATGCTTTTGAAAACACTAAGCCTCAAAGCCTTGCTTCCACTGTTTACATCTTTTCCTCTGTTCCCGCTATCACATGTAAAACAGACCCAGTCGTGCGTCTAATGACCTCCCCATTGCGTGCCTTACAGCTAGATGGCCATTCTGTCCTTTCACATCCATTGTACTGTATTGAGCAATGAGCAAAATTGAGCCTCCTGTATCAGTGGGGTAGCACAAAGTGGCTCTGTTTGGCTTTAATGTTGTCCGTGCATTATGTTACACAGCCACAATGGCACTGAACACTGGAGATAGTGCTCGCTCTTTGATTTCTGTTTTTATCTGTCCTTATGTGGATTAAAGTTAAGCACTTCCAGTCCAGAACAGAGGTCATACAGCGGCTGATGCCTTTTAGGCTTATCTTTTATTACCAACACAATCTACTGATTTCAGCATTCCTTATGGGGAACTGCTATTTTTATTTCTTTTTTTTAAAAACATGTGATTTTGTTTGCATATGTTGAAGTACATTTTATATTTAGGGCATTTGGCAGATCCCCTTATCCAGAGCGACTTACGTTTATACAATTGAGGGTTAAGGGCCTTGCCCAAGGGCCCAACAGTGGTAGCTTGGCAGTGCTGGGACTTGAACTCCTGACCTTCTGATCAGTAACCCAGAGCCTTTAACCACTGAGCCACCACTGCCACTTACACACCAAGTACACTTGTAAGTTTGTGGACACCTGACCAATCACACCCGTATGTGCTTGTTGAACATCCTATTCCAGATGTAGTCCCCTTTTGCTGTTATAATAAGCGCCACTCTTCTGGGAAGGCTTTCCACTAGATTCTGGAGCATGGCTGTGGGGATTTGTGCTCATTCATCCACAAGAGCATTAGTGAGGTCTGGGGTGCACTCGGTGTTCCTGTTCATCCCAAAGGTTTTTGAGGTCAGGGCTCTATGCAGGACACTCGAATTCTTCCACTCCAACCATGGCAAACCATGTCTTCACGGAGCTCGCTTTGTGCACAGGGGCATCGTCATGCTCGGACATGTTTGCAAAGACATTCTATACAATTATGTGCTTTAGTTAAACGTTATGGCAGCAGTTTAGGGACGAGCCAGGTATGTGTGTGAAGGTCGGGTGTCCACATAGCTTTGGTCATATAGTGTACTTCCTTTTAAAACAGGAAGTGAGGGTGTCAAAGACCTTGACTGATTTCCACAGCAGCCAGTAATGTTTAAGATATGGTACACCTCTGGGGAGGAGCCTAGGCTATAGCTCACTGAAACAGCTAAATACATTTAATGAGAGTTCATATGAATGCAGACACACACACGTATAAAATCCAGCCATGTTTTCAATTCAGTGGATTGTTTGGAATTGGATTTAACGTGTGGGAAGCTGCACAATGGGGGTCGGACAAATACATGCTAGAGCACATGTTGGACAAGTACACACTGAGTCATCAACATCATCTACAAAACAAAGTTCTGTCATTTATATATATATATATATATATATATATATATATATATATATATATATATATATATATATATATATATATATTCTGGCTTTTTTCGGTCCTCAATGTCAAGAGACTTGTATAAGAAGCTCTAAAACACCGATTTGTGTTTTAGAAGTGTAAAACTGAAATACGCACAGTGTAATCTCAAGAAAACAAGTAGACAAAAACGTTTTGTTTCCATGACCCACTCTATGCCCCAAGCATTTCAGAAGTTTTCAGATTTCAAACGTATGAAGCTGGACGTGTTTTAATATTGATTTCCAATTTGATCTTTTTACTGAGTCAGATGATGTCTTCTGAGGTAGTATATATGCTGTATAAAACTAAAACATTTAAAATAATGCAAGCCAAAACTAGATTTGGGCAGCAACAAGCTATTGTTCTACTGTATATCGATATGTATGTATGTATTTATTTGTTTGGATAATCGATTAATCTAATGGTTATTCTTTGTTCCAGTTACAGTAACTAATTGGAATCAATATGGAAATAATGACATCAGAAAGATGTTGATTAAGTAAGCATATCATTGACTATTGAAATCTCGGTCGATGAATTTTCATACCCGGTTATTGTTGACTAATTGCTGCAGCCCTGTTCAACATATGAAACTAGGGGAGAAAGTAAATAGTAAGTTAAGAGGAGTAAATTGTATTCAGATGGCATTTATGGGTAGACTGGAGTTTAAAGGAGGATTACTGCTTATTTGTGCACTGGCTTTTCTTTCATTTGAACGGCTGCTAAATGAAAACTGTTCACTGCAATCTCAGTCTCACATGCTTGCCTAATCTCCTTGTATATTATTAATATTGCATGCACTTTGACAGAATTCCCAGGAGGAAGGAAGGAAGGTTCTAAATAAGTGAGGGTTATCCTGCGAATTTATGAAAGTCTGAGTGGGTTGGTCAAATTTGAATGCATTTCGTAACATTTTCTGCAACAAAACTAGTTTTATGAACTAAGTGTCGTGCAGTTTAAACGGAAAATGAATTTAGATCTATGGGTCTTCAGTCAGGAAGAAACCTATTGTTATTGGTAGTTTTCTTATTAGGGGCCAAGCAACAAAGGTGCGTAGTCACCAATTGTATCCGTTAGATTTCCTATTCTTCTTCTTCTTCTTCTTCTTCTTCTTCTTCTTCTTCTCCTTCTCCTTCTCTTGAGTCTATAGCAGCCCATAGAACCGCTTGTGGGAAAGTTATGAAATTTGACACACAGATAGAGGACAGTCTGGCCTCAACCTCTAGCGTCACCAACTGTCCAACATTGCACTCATGTATATGATAATAACTTTGGAGCCATAAGGGCTAGAAACTTTTTTTTTTCCCTTTTGATTCCTTGGCTCAAGACGATTCGAGTGGTTTCCTGACCAGATTTTCTGCCATTATGAATTTTCTGAAAAACCTACTTTTTCGAACTCCTCCTAGGCCGTTGCTCTGATTTTCACTAAAATCGAATCAGATCATCTTCAGCCTATGCTGGCAAAAGTTATCAAAAGCTTTTTGACAGACCAAACCGTTCTCAAGCAACGCGTAAACGAATCTGACAGCGAGCACGCCAAAATGGACGCGAGGCTTTATTTTGAAACGCTTCAGCGTATTCGCACCAAAATTATAATGTATGTCCTAGCCATCATGACTTGTGGGTACGTGTACAGTTTCAGAACAGCGCCACCTACCGGTCATGAGAGATGAATAAAGCACATTTTTGCTTATGACTTATGAATGGTTTGTCCTAAAATCATGAAACTGGTCTCTACAGATTCAGTAGGAATAACTATTTTTTATATTACATTTTTGAATGTCAGTTATTTTGGTGGTCATCCATTTTGAATTTAGCTCTAAATGCTGTATTTTATGAACGACTTAGTTCATTGTTACAAAAATTGGTAGGTGTCATCAGGACCATGGCTCAACAATTTTAATGCCATTTTTTAATAATAATGCTAATAGCTTTTGAATACTTTTGTGCATTGTCATGAGATTGGTCTTGACAGATTCCCTGGGTCATACAGAGAACAATGATACCAATTATGCCATAGAAGGCTAAAATTCGTGTCCACAATTTTGACTTTTCTGAAAAACCTACTTTTTCAAACTCCTCCTAGACTGTCGGCCCGATTTTCACAAAATTCGATTCAGATCATCTTCAGACCATGCCAGCCAAAAGTTATAAAAAGCTTTTTAATAGACCAAACCATTCTCATTTAACACCTCAACAAATGTGTCATGATGCCAAACTGAATCTGAGGCTCTGCAACACTTTGGCATATTCACACCAAACTTTGTGTGTGGTATTGACACCCCACTCTGACCACACCACACAATTTTTTTTGACCGTGCCACCTATTGGTCAGTTTGACACTACAACCTATTGGCACATTGACACTACAGGGAACATGTAACTCCCACACCAAAAATGGCCCACATGAGGCCATACAGGTCACGCCCCAAACCCTACGTGATTTTCCCTTCACCCCCATAAGTCCAAAATGTCTGAAAATTGGTATACATGCCTTATTTCTCATGGGTAACAAAGAAGCCATTGGGACCCATAACGTCTACCATGATAGATTTTCCAGTACATTGAAAATTTGTCCAAAACTGCAAAAATCTTCTCCTCATGAACCGTAGGTTTGTTTGCTTTGGACTGTTATACATATGTGTGGGTACATGTCTTTCTATATGGTGATAAGCAGTAAGGAATTAAATAAAAATTGGCCGAACTATTTACACATTGGTGACCTTACACACATTTTCTGTGTCCATAAATCAATGGAACATTACCTTATGGACTTCACCTGTGCCACACACAAAGAGGACGCTACAGTATGTTACCATGTGCGATGGCGACTTCATGTCTCCAAAAACAATGACATTAAAAGGAACAATAATTTATCGCTAGCACCAAAATAATTCCTTGCACATCTGCTAGTCATAAAACGGATACTCTGATTCAGTCACCAGTTCATATGAAGACTCTTGACAATGTTGAGTAACAAATATGAGAAATGGGTGAATGTAAGCTGAAAAATAGATTTATTGTGAATATCTGAAATATGCGTGCTTGGCTAAATGCTAGTGCACTTCGCCAGTGGATATCTCCTTTCCTCCACGGTCTGCAAATGCTCCAAAAATACTCACTGACTGCTCAGGCCCTTTGGGGCCACGCACACGCACCCGCACCCATGGCTTTCTGGCAAGGGTGTCTATTAGGCAGACATTCTGTGGCTGAAACAGAATCTGTATGTCTTCTTCACCAGAACCATGACGCTTGGTCAGTTTCGTCAGTTTTGTTCTACTGCGGCACACTAAATCTAGAGACTAGACTTACACTTCTCTAAATAGTGTATAGGGGGCGCTACAGGCCATGCCTCAAAGTTGACACATTCAAAATGATGGCATTTCTACTCCGTCAGTCCAAAATGTCTGAAAGTTAGTATGCATGCCTTGTTGCTCATGGGGAACAAAAAGTCTCAGGAACCCATAATGTCTGCATTATTGATTTTTTATTTTAATTTTTTTTTCTACCATGATCATTTGTGGAAAACTACAAAGATGAATTTCAAATCTGCACTTGATCCAAATGAGTTGAAATGCTGTACTTGTGGGATACATTTCTCTACCATGTCAATTTTTAAATGGTCCGCAATCTTGAGGAGGAATCCGCCATTGCTGCTTGCAGCTATATTTTGTTTTGTTTTGTTTTTTAATCAAAATTCTCTGACCTGTTTGACACATTCTCAAGACTTAAAACACTGTTTACTCTTCAGTCACCCTTATTGTGACATGTATTTCGAGATCTGTGGCTTTGCTTTTCATAATCAATCATTCAAACAGCCTAAGGGTGTTCTTTTCTACACACAGCAATTTGCTTTCAAAAATGTGGAATCTTGCGCACACACTTTTTTTTTTTTAAAAAGCCTTTAGGCTTAAGAGGCTGGTATTTCTCATGAACTCAGCTTGAGCGTATAAAAGCATTTGCATCCATCCGAGTGACTGAAATGAATCAGGTTCTGCCCACTTAAGTTTGCATCCTACTTGCCTGCACTACAGATGAATGAATAATGGCGATCTCACTGCAAGTTGCTGTAGAGAAATCGTTTGCCAGTCTGGAATAGGGCTGGGCGATATGACAAAAGTATCACATCACGATAGTTGAGGACAACTACGATTTCTACGATACACGATGCGTATCACGATATATAATTTAGCTAACTAACTGTTTGTTTGCAAAACAGTGGTAAAATAACCAAAAAAAATAAAAAACTGTTAAACTGAGTTTGACACTTTTCTTTAATGCCTACAAAGACACAGATTAATTAAAAAAAAATTGTTAAATCAACCTCATCCATTCAGTACCATTGAATTTGTAATGATTAAAGATGGAAAATATACAGCACCATGCACTTTTCTGAGATATCGTTGGTATCGCGTAATTTACATTTATCACAATATCGATATTATATTGATATATCGCCCAGCCCTAGTCTGGAAACTTTGTAAAACTAGTGAAAAAACAAGGTGCTATGTTCAGAAAACAATCCTGCAGAATTACAGTTTCAGTACCAACCAGAAAAACCTAGCAGGAAGAGAGGGAAAACCCCCCCACAGTTTTAGCCCAGGGACTCGAGTATATGCTGGTGGACAAGATGTAAATGATCAACAGAACGTTCTGCCCTGCACCTTCACCTTATACATTCACCTAGATGAAGTTCTGCGCAAAGTGAAAGTAACCACAAACGCGAGCAAATGCACAGCAGTCACCTCCAGCGTTCTGTCTTCCTTCAGTGAAGTTTACATCCTTACTTTCTTAAGCTTTGCCATCTGGTGAATTGGATTTGTGTTTGGTCTAGTGAAGTTACATACAACTGTAGATAACTGCTAGATAATAATCGAATTAATAAAGATTATAATCCGATTAGCAGATTATTGTGTAGGGAACTGTTAATAGGACTGCAAAATGATGCTCATGTTTTAAGGTTTTATTTCAGATATGACCGAATCCACTTTTATAAGTAATGAGCTAACTGCGTTCCTTTCATTTTTCTTATGGTGCTGTGGTTTACAGGCTCATCAGGGGTTTTAGTGAGCAGATCAGAAGGGAAGTCTTAAAGGATCCGTTCTTTTTCTGCATGTACAAAGTCATTATTAACATTTTAGTCATACAGTATATGGTTATACGTGGGAGTTTCTTTGTCTTCCTTTTCAACTTTTTTCTGCTCCTTCCATCAGCACGATGCACTTAAGTATGCCGGGGTTGGAATTGCAGGGGTGCTAAGTGTTTGTGGGCAGTGGAAGATAAGTGGCTGCTTTTCTTTTCTTTTCTTTCTTTCTTTCTTTCTTTCTCTCTCATCTCTTTCTCGTATCAGCCAGGACATTGATCAGCGTGTCTGAGTGGTATTGTATATGATTTTTAGAGTAATACCATCCATTTCACTGCACACTCTCTCTCCCTCTCTCTCTCTTTCTTTCTCTCTCTCTCTTTTTCTCTCTCTCTCTTTCTCTCTCTCTCTTGCTCTTTCTCTCTCTCTTTCTCTCTCTCTCTCTCTCTCTCTTTTGCTCTTTCTCTCTTTATCTCTCTCTCTTTCTCTCTCTCTCTTTTGCTCTCTCTCTCTCTCTCTCTCTCTCTCTCTCTCTCTCACCTGCTCCTTCTGAGATACTGAAATCGAGTGGGTGGCAGGGTGAAAGTGCTGCTCTCTGGCTTAGCAGTGCCAGACCAATACTGTCTCACTCTCAGCAGCCCCCAGGGGCTCGGAGCAGTTTGTACCACCTCAGCATTTTCAGTGACACCACAGAGATGCTGCGCACAGCTATATTGCTCCACAACAGACCACAGGCAACCTTACATCACAACCAGAATCACTACATACACTTTATTCGATTCCTATCTCACTAATTAGTCCATATGTTCCTGTAGTAGCCGATTCTCGTGCTGATAAACGGCCACATCAGTTAGAATGCTGGCTCGTGTTTGACGTGCTGAGAACACTAACTCTTACGAGGAGGTATGATTGACAGCTGCACGTCGAAAAATCCCAAAGGTGAAGTGTCTGTTTATGAGCCGCTGCTAAAAACCATTACCGTCAACTTTGTGTTTAATGGAAAAGACAGAACAGTTTTGCTTCATATGGTTGAAAAGTCTTGTCTTATATCCATGTTTTGTTTTTTTCAGTCCATGATTGTATTTATGGGTGTAGTTGGCATAAACAAACAAATTTAAAACCAAAACTATTTTTAAAACCTTTAGCATAACCTGATGAACGAATTTGCAGTAACTTATGCCAGTTATATGATTTAATCCCCATCATAATCATATGATTATAAATGGATGTCTTTATCCTTAAATTTACACAAACACTTTTGATGTGTATTCATGCATGTGTATTCAATTTATTTGTATCCAGTCTGATAAATGAAGCTCATTCGAAAGTTATACCAGTCTGCTCATATAAACTGTAGCATCAGTAATATTTACTTTGGACATGCACATATGGTGAACGCGCGCACACAGTAAATGTTGGCATAAGGAAGGGTCCTTATACATACAGTCTCTCCCTAAAAACAGACAGTTGATATTTTGATAAATATGTCAAGAGAAGGAAACTGCTCATGAAGTATAGAGTCTCCCAAAACATCCTGGGAGTTGACACTCTGTCTACACTGTATGGCCCAATGTATGTGGACACCTGACTATCACAGCCATATGTGGTTCTTCCCCAAACTGCTGACACAAATTTGTTAGCTAATTTGTATGCTGTAGCATTAAGAGTTCCTTTTTCACTGGAACTACAGGACCCAGGCCTCCTCACCTGACATCAGTGGGTGACCTCCCTAATGCTCTTGTGGCCAAATGGGCAAATCCCCACAGCCACGCTCCAAAATCTACTGGAAGGCATTCCCAGAAGCATGGAGGTGGTTATTATGGCTGTCATTATTACTCTGTTGTATTCGACTACTCGATTATTATTCAAAGAATTCCTCAATTAAAATTTCACGTCATCAAATATTCATCAAATGATGCCCAGGAAATTTTTCCTTATTTTATTATTATTATTTTTTAAGAAAGCAAACCTGAAGCCAGTCAAACTCGATTCAGTAATAGAAAAAGAAAAATAATAATAATAATGCACTCGTTCTGTATTTTAGCTACTTTTGGCCAAATGCCGCTTTTTCAGTAGATTCTGGCAGGCCTGTTTTATAATATTGTTAAGCAAGACTTCACGCACTGAGCTCAGTTCATGCCCCTCTGACACGAGCCGTGTTGAGAAAACGGCGTGAACGGGTCTGCGACTCTTTAACCAGGCACACACTCTGCCATCAGGCACACACACAGAGAGACACACACACACACACATGGCAGTTGATGGATCTTTCAGATGAGGTAGGGGTCTCGAGGGAAACGTAACCTCTTCAGAAACATTAAAGGAAGGCTGTGCGGTAATTGAGTTCCAAGCAGCACTGTAAAGTGAGTGCCACAGAATGTGATCCTGACATGTCCCTTATTCTTTCCAATTTCAAGGAAGCAGTTGAGGTCCGGGTTAAAGAATATTTTGATGTAGAACCAAACATTACTATCATAATGCTTCCAAAAGTTAGCCCTTTTGGCCTGTGGTCAGGAAACATAATACTTGTTTGTTGAAGAGAGCAGATTTCTAGAGGTCCAAATACATTTGTGTAATTCATTTAGATGAGTTAATGAGCTCATGTGTATAAAATGCACTCTGAAATGTGTTCCAGCAACACGATCACCAGTGAAATCCAGCGTGCTTTCTGTGCCTGATGGAAAATGATTTATTCCACGACTCGATCAGAACTTCTGACCTGAGCCGTGACCGATAGTGTTTGGCAGAACCAGAGCATTATTATATCCCATTCCTTATCAGCTGGAGAAATTAGTTGTGGTCCCAGGGGGTGCGTGGAATTATGCATGAGCCTGTGATTGTCCTGCTGAGCTGGAAACAAGACATGCTTGCATTATGCATGGTAATTGGCTGATATGGGACGGAGGCGGTGCTGCGTTTTCCCTTTAAATGTCTCTCGTTATGCAGATTTTTCATCTGCTCTCCTGCTGCTCCAGCTCTGCTCGAGCTGCCTCATTGACTTTTCCATATATGCCGCTGGAAAGGCTGCTTCAAATGTCAAAACACTTTGTGTCCCATCGCCGAAGACAAATTGCTGAGTGTATTATTGCCTGCTGTGTTCTCACAAAACACGTTACCAGGCGTTATTTTCCCTTTGGTTAAGTAGCTAGGATAAATGCTCTGACGCTACACAGTGTTTAGCGTTTATAGGGGATGTCTTGAAAGCCGTTTGGTCACGGCAGCCGGGAACGGTCAGTGAACGGTTTACAAACGTGTTTTTGTTTTTTTGTTTTTTGTTGTTTTTTTAACAAGTGAGCGGGAGCTTTGATGTGGCTTCCTTAGCAGGAAACTGCTTTGGACAGTCGAAGTGGAAAGAACTAAAACGAGACAAAGTTGTCTGCGTGGAACAGGGTCCGAGAAGCGGAGGAGTTCGAGTCAGCGTGACAAACGCTGCACGCTTGCATTTTATTCATTGAGTCCAAGCATCTAGCTGCGAGTTCTGCAGAAAAAGACCTGTGTCCTGGATCCTCTGTTTAGAGGAAATCGACCTTGAAAAAAGGGTTTCATACACATTCTTTTTATGGGGGAGAACATTTAGAACGGTCATGAGGGATGCCCTGTATGATGATTTTATATTTTTCAAAATGTTATTTTCTGATTTTATTAGAAAATACTTATTTACTTATTTATTTAAAAAAATATAAATCTATTTTATTGACTTTTTTAGCTGTAATTTTTTAGCTAGCATGTTTGTTTTGTTTCATTTTTATTTCTACCAGTGTTCTTAGCAGAAACCATAATCATTTCAGCAAAGCTCCTTGGGAAAAAAACACCTGTGACTAATGAGAAACAGCAGCTGAGTTTGGATTTAGGGCTGGTTAATGTTTGCTCATCTATAGAAACCGTTTTCGTTTATGTAACAGCGAAACCAGCGCGGAGGGGAGTTTAATGGAGAGCTGCTGCCTTGTGTGTTTTATACTGCACAGTCCACAATACACATCACTAAAACACAAGCGTGCTTATTAGTCCCTCTCAAGTGCAGAGGCGTCTGAAACCCACAACGCATGTTCTTGTGCGGCGTAATCCACCATGTTCAAATGTTAATGCCATTCAAAAGATAAACTTATAGACTTCGTGTTAAAACCATAATGAACTTTCTTTTACTTTCACACTATCTGTTGTTACCCAGATGAGGATGGGTTCCCTTCTAAGTCTGGGTCCTCTCAAGGTTTCTTCCTCATATCATCTTGGGGAGTTTTTCCTTGCCATTGTCGCCAACGGCTTACTCAATAGGGATACATTCACACATTTAAAATCTATATCATGTGTTTATATTTTTCTGTAAAGCTGCTTTGAGACAATGTCCATTGTTAAAAGCGCTGTACCAATCCTGTCCCAAATGTTAATTATCCAGTGCACTGCAAAGATTTAATAACAATATCATCATTCATTCATTTTTTGAAGGGAAAAAAGAAACACTTCTTGGTTAAATATAAATGTAAAGCTTCACAATAGTATACAGATGTCTCAACAATGCTACTATTAGAAATCGCAAAAAAAAAAAGGTTTAATGAGTAGCTTTTAAAAGGTTTCTTTTTCAAGACCTTGCTAAGATTTTCTCAACTTCACAGATGTGTGAGAAGATGTGTTTCAGTGTGTGAAGCTGTTGTTTATGGGGGCTACCTGAATTTCCACCTGAATTGTTCAGTATAAATATTCATGTGAAAAGAGTGTAGGAAGATCTCACGGTCGCTGAGAAGTGATAATGAGGCAGACGGCTTTTCAGACCGCTTTCAGTAAGACCAGCTTGACCTTTATATATATTTATATATATTTTTATATATATATATAATGTGTGTGTGTGTGTGTGTGTGTGTGTGTGTACATATATGTATTTAAAACTTTGCTGGTGGAAGCCTGGCTCGGCTTTTTTAGTTTATCTGTGTAAAATATTTAAATCCCAAATCAAAGTTGTATTTGTTTGCTTTCATGCAAGTTGGAGAAATTTACAATAATAATGGCCTTTGCTTATGCAGAGTGTTATTGCACTGAACTAATTTTCCCTTCGTTCTGAAGTTACCTTATAGGAAAGAGTGGTCATATTTTCCATATCCTCTTTTTCTTCTTCTTTTTTTTTTTTTTTTTGGAAGTGTTAAGAAGTGGTTTGAGCGTGAGAACAGGGCAGAAAAGGTCACTTATTCATGACTCTGTCCAAGCCAGCACTGGTTTGGAACGTGCGTGTGGAACACTTGTTAAATGTCGGCTTCACGAAAACCCTGTGTTTATACAGTCTGTTCCAGAATTAACGGCAGCCTCTGTAAATATAGGTTTAAAAAATTGGAGGATAAACAGCTTTGTTATGAAAAAATGTCTTTGTGGTTAATTAGCTTAATCTCACACTGGAAATACGAGAGAACTCTAACCGTGAATTGAAGTGACTTCTTATCACAATATTATCATTAAAATAGAACCTCATGTGTCACCATTATTAGCATCCCTAGAAATGTTACTGTTTTTTTTCCACCTGAGAGATTAGGAAATATTAAGCATCATCAGTGACTTCTTGTTTCACTAGGGTATAAGGCATATGTCGGAATTACTGTAATTACTAGATGTCAACTCGGATGTTCTACTCCGAGCTGTTCATGTCCTCGGAATTAAATGAATCTGTGTGAGATGATGATTTTGACAACTGCAAAATTACTTTAAACTGTGTTGTATGTATTTTGTTTATTTTCAGATTAAGCTCACATTATTAAGACATTAATAATATGCAATTATACAAATTATTACACAGAAATATTACGAGATAACTACTTTTTACTGTTGAAGCCACTGCCAATTTGAGCGTTTCTGCAGGATGTTGCAGTGGTTCGCTGGTACAAGTGGGAGTTTTCAGAAATCTCCTAGTTTACAAGTTGTAACTCGTGACATGGCGTGAATGCAGCTTAAATCACGAGGTGAAACAGAGGCCAAATTCATTCATCAAGATGAGAATGATAAGAGAATGCACAAATGAAAGTGTGTTAACCTCTATCAAGGAAAATGCCAATCCAGTGTGAAGACAAAAGTGAAGAGATTTAAAACAAACAGAGGTGTGGCGGATGTGTTATGAAGCCATCTGGAAGAGAACACAAGTGTATTTTGCCCCCATGTACAATGAGGACGATGGTTATCTGATCATGGTTGGAGATTTGCAGAAGATGGCAGCATGTTGGGGTCACGAGTTGTCTAAATCTACAATTAGACACCACCTCCATACCAACAAACTTTTTGGAAGGCATGCCAAATGTTCTTTCATCTAACCACAAACTTGGAGTTTGCTAAATGTTACTGGAACTTTGACTGGAACCGGGTTCGATGCTCAGATGAGACAAAAATAGAGCTTTTGGCAACACTCAGGGTAAGGTTGGTGTAAAAAGATTGAAGCTAGACCGAAGAGAATCCAACCCCAACTCTTAAATATGGTGAAGGATCTGTGGTGATGTGAAGTTTTTTTGTTTTGTTTTTTTTTGTTTTGTTTGTTTTTTTTTAAAATTGCCAAAGAAAAAAAAATTGGGAACCTTATTTGGATGCATGGCCAGGAGATCAAATGAAAAATCTGGCTGCTTCCACCAAATAGCTTTAACAGGGTTGAGGTGTAATCTTCCAGCACTACAATGATCCCAAACAAAAATGACCACAGAATCAAGATTTTGACATGACTCTCCCAGTCCCCTGACCTAAACCCGACTGGAAGAGCGTTCACAAGAGAGTACACGAGAGGAACCTGGAGAGATATGGTACTGAGGAGTCTCAGATTCCTTGCTCTATATTCTCCAACCCCATAAAGAATTCTAGGAGAAGACTAATGCACAAAGTACTAAAATCAGGGGTGCCATTAATTGTGACATGGTTCTGTTTGGTAATTCTTTGCAGCAGACCTGCACTTCAGTTAAAGCTTAATCTTCCGTGTGAGATTAGCTAATTAACCAAATGTCTGAACTCGGATCTTTCCCCATCACCTCTCCATTAATGTTACTTTTCACTGATTCACTGCGTTTATCGTTTACAGATCTCTTGTGTAGCTAGTGATAAAGTTCCTGTAGGTCATTTATCATACTCGTGCTGGATCCTCTTCATCTTTAATGGACACCAAAAGGTTTCAGACTTATAGAATGAAGTAGATGTATTAAGATGGCTTTACATACTAATGTCTAGCTTTAAAAAATAAATAAATAAATAAATTGTAGTTCAGTTACATTGACAATGTTCTTTCCAGTGAAGGTACATCCATCCAAACAGGCTTGCAAAGACTGTTTTTGAAAGGAAGTTAGATCAAGTGGATCTCTTACAACCCACCCACCTCCACTGTGATTGGTTGGTGTAGACATTTGGAGACCGACACGGACTCCAAAAGCATCTCAGTGCATTTCCCCAAGCAAGGTGGAGGCATTGTTCCTTTTATGTCAAACAGATTCATTTTATTTTCTCAGTGGATAAACATACAGTACGAAACAACAATCTTCACTAATTGTTGATTTAAAACATTTGAACATGTTGGTCATTTGGAGCCACTTCTCTCTTTCGAGACAGCACAGTGGAACCGATTCTTACAAAATCGGTGTTTAGGAAGAGTCATTTCTTCAAAATTATGCTGCCCATTAATGTTTAAATCGTAATATGGAAGTTGGAAGAGAGTCATACTTCACTGTAATCCAGCTATGAGCGAAGCTTCAAATCACACTTTTAAATAAATGTTTTCCATTATCCAGTGCGATGTGGTTGCAGTAAAAACAGCTACATTCCAATTTCAGTCAAAATGCAGCCATTTTATGTTCACGAACAACAGTAAATCATGTGCTTTCACATATCACACGTTGAAGTTTACTGCCTGCCCTCTTGCTTGAGGGACAGCTTAGCTAAGGTTCTCTCACTGTTCTCAAAGACTGTGAAAGCTCTGGGCTTTCCTCAGTTTATTTCTTTTCCGACAAAATATAAACCAGGCTTAAGGGAGCCGGTTCATGTCGCAACTCCTTTGTGATGGACAGAGGCACTGAGGTCAGCTTTCAAATGTGTGCCGTGTAGTGATCAGTTCTCAGTATTCCTACTCGGATAGTTGGTCTCGTCAAATTTGTGTCGTTTCAAAAGCTCAGATGTACACGGTGTAATGCCGGTGTTGTAAAAGTTCTGCAGGTTCTACATGTTTAATCATGCTATGCCTTTCTTTGTATCCTGCATTATTCTGATCATCAGATAATAAATCGCAAGGCATAATGGTTGGTCTTGTGCACAATCTGAGTCCTCATGACATGTGATGCCACAAGATACAGGAATTATAGTGTTTAGTACTGAAAATGTTCTCTCTTTTAACGTGAAGCATCACATGGCCTACTTGAACACTAGTGCACTGGCGATGGAAGTTAGTAACCCAAAATCGATTTGCTGATCGTTATGAATATTAACTGTGTCCAACTTGTATGAGTGTGATTTTATTTAAGTCTCACTAGTTAGTAAAGCTGCATGGTGGAAATTGGATACATCTCATTATGCAGGATTGAGAGAGACCCCGTATTCCGTTCAGCAAACAACCATCCACAGATAGCAATCACAAACCAACGTTAAATAATTAAGTCCAAATTTAGATGTTGCATTAAATATTCTGCTCCAAGTGATTTGCAGTAATGTGTTAATATATTTCCCCCCTTTGGTTTTTCATTGCAATTTAATTGGCTGCAACTTCAATATCCATAGAGTCATTAGATAAACTGAAGAAGTCATGTGTGAGCGAGAGACCAGAGTAGAGAGACAATTACTGTTTAGTTTTGCTAATAGTTCCTTTTTCACGATGGCTTCAGAAAACTTCCGCCTTTCCGCAATGCAGTGTATACGTACTTCTGTTTTACCTTACACGTGCTGGATACTTCAGGAAAATGCAGGAACATGAAAAGTAAAGTTTAGAATAGTAATGTTTATGTATTTACAGGTTCTTATATTTTGATTATTTTGGTAATCATTTCCAGTGTACCATTCTTTAACGTGTAACTGCCTTGGATGGGAAAGTAGGCTAGCTAGCAGTAACAAGAAAAATATGCATCAGGGTTTTTGAAGGGTTTTTTGGTTAAATGTCTGAAATAAGGTGTGTGTTTAACGCAAGATCAAGATATTTTCATGTTTGTTTCTATGGTATAAAACACATCAGTAATACCCCACTCCTGGTTTTTGAAAAAGACGGTTGTTAACAAATGGATAAATGGGACAACACTGGTCGTCAGGGACATTAAACATCTACAGTAAACGTCATCACACCTATTTGTATTTATACTCTTTAGCAAACTATTCTAACTTGGACTATACCAACTCAGACTATTCCAACCTCAAACTATTCCCACCTCAAACTATTCCCACCCCAAACTATTCCCACCTCAAACTATTCCCACCTCAAACTATTCCCACCTCAAACTTTCCCACCTCGGACTATTCCCAACTCGGACTATTCCCACCTCAAACTTTCCCAACTCGGACTATTCCAACCTCAGACTTTCCCACCTCAGACTATTCCCAACTCAAACTATGCCCAACTCGGGCTATTCCCAACTCGGAATATTCCAGCCTCAAACTTTCCCACCTCAAACTATTCCCAACTCGGACTATTCCCAACTCGGACTATTCCCACCTCAAACTTTCCCAACTCAGACTCTTACTCGCACTCTTACTAACTATTCCAACTCAGACTTTCCAACTTCTAGATCTACCGGTTTATAGCATTTTCCAATTGTAGAGTTTTTAAATAAAGATTGAAGGAGTTGTCAGAAGCTTAGCGGTGGTGATGGTGTAGTTCGTTTATATCCAAACTTTAGCTTTTTACTTCTGGCGATTGTATTTGGGCTTCAAAATTCATAAAAGTGGTGTTCATTTGTGAGGATTATCTTGATGAACAAAACGTGTAAGAATCATAAACTTTTGTTGGTCACACAGCTTATTTTCTGAAATAATGTAAAAGCCACTGGAAAAATCTTATTGGATTTTTGTCGAGGGAACCAGGGTGATGCATACTTCCGGGTTGGCTTACAAAATTACCTCATCCCTGCAGCACCCTATTCTTAATAACATTGCACAATATTGTGTTTAGTGCTTCGTAATAAAGTGTAGTATATAATCATTATCATCAGGTTTCCCCTCTGAACATATTGGAACAGCAAGCCCATTTCTATTGTTTTCGCTGTACGTTGAAGGCATTTGGGTTTGACGTCAAAAGATGAATGAGACGATAGATCAGAATTTCAGCTTTCATTTCTTCATATTTATATCTAGATGTGTTAAACAATTTAGAACATGGCATCTTTTGTTTGAATGAGTTATCGAAAATATCGGAACATGAGACTGATCAGTGTTTCTTGCTGTCCAGGTGTGCCCTGTTATATTGATTTACCAACTATAAATGTTTATTGTTGGTTTGATCCATAGGTTTCACCTGTGAAGACTGCATTAGTTGTTAAAAAAGGATAAACCCGCATGAAGAACATAGAACTGTGTATGGGAGAAAAGCAAGTCATTTTTAAGCTGAGAAAAGAGGGTCCAGATCCACTGCAAATTTATATATCGATTTTGCTATTTTGTTTCCCCATTTTCTCCTTAATTTAGATTTGGCCACCTACCAGCCACCTCTGCCCTATCTGAGATATGTGAAGGCAGTCGACCCTATTTTTCAACCTACTGCTCATGCTGTTTAACCTACTGCTAGGAAAGCGTTATCCACCTTCTTCTGCATACATAAGCTCACACAGGGGTAGTGTCACTGTGATTGACAGGCAAGAGAGAACATGCTATCCCTCCCACCCAGAGAGCATGGCATTTATTTATTTATTTATTTTCACTTGCATAGCTGTAGTACTGTCAGGATTTAGTGGCACTGTTAGCAAAGCCACAGCAAATTATATATATATATATATATATATATATATATATATATATATATATATATATATATATATATATATATATAATATGTGTGTGTATGTGTGTGTGTGTGTATATATGTATGTGTGTATATATATATATATATATATATATATATATATATATATATATATATATATATATATATATATATATATAAAAATAAAATGAAGATGTTTTAAGTATTGTGATATATTCTTTGCCATATTGCCCACCGTTAATTAGGTGATGAGCTTAGTGTTAAAGTAGAAAAATGATCCACTTGATGCACTAGGGGATTTATGATCTGAGAGAGCCACTGTTCTGGGGATTTTCAATGCATCAGTATAAACAGAAGTATCAGACTGTAAATAAAATCCGACCATACATAACGTGAGGGAAACTGCCTTCCTTTGTTTCACGTTAGCTCATGATTCTTCGACGTTAACTGTAAAGAGCTGATGTGCCTGCAACTTTCATTCCAGCCAAACAGGAGCCACCTAATGGTCATTTACAAACCTAGATCAGTTGATTAAAGAAGTGGAATGAGGTGTGACTGCTGCTAGATTGCAGTGAAATGGCCTTTTGTGGATAAGATTAAAGTTTCAGTCCTCAGTGAAGCCCTGCAGTGATTTTAATGTCTTTCTTTCTTTCTTAATTTTTTTTTTTTTTCTACAGCTGTCCCGTTCCCCCCCAGCCACAGGCTGACCGTGAAAGAGGTGTTTGACAGCGAAGGAAAGCCCAAAGTCGATGTCCTCAAGGCTCATCTGACCAAAGAGGGCCGTGTGGACGAGAGCGTCGCCCTGCGCCTCATTGGTGAGGGAGCGGCCATCCTGCGCTCTGAGAAGAACCTTCTGGACATCGAGGCCCCTGTCACAGGTCAGTATTTCTCTTCTCAGCTCACACATCTGCTAGTACACTGGAAAGTATCTAAGCAGAAACCTCGCACTCTGATTTCTCACACTTCTCTAACAGCGTGAGGCTCGGCTGTGCTAACGGGAGAAGTGTTGACAGAAAGGGTTGAATGTGATGCTCCACTTTTTACCGTTTTCTCCTTTTCAGATTGGTTTGACAGCTCTGACACTGCCCTGTGCCTGCTCCCTGCTTTAGTGGGTATGACAGGCATTGCTTAGAAATGACATACAATTCCTTTTGAGGGAAAAGTGTGGACTGGTCTCTCACATTCAGTGCGTGACTACGTGCAGTCTCAGCCGTTTTGTCTTTTTTTTTTTAAACGATAAGCTGGAAATCTGATCTTTTTGTAGTATTACATTTCACCAATGCTTTTATAAGATAAGTTACCAGAGACTTCCATGTCTTTCTCCATTTCTCCCTCTCTGTCTTCTTTATCATTAGCCGACTTCATTAGACTTGGGTTTGAGGCTCTTTGGTGACTCCTTTAACACTGAGCAGGAGGACGAGCCCTGTGCAGCTCTGCTTGTTATTATATTTGGGCGTGTACACTATTGGCCGCCTGTAACATAAACACCTTGTCTGTTTCTCATTACACTCAGCCTTGGACTTTGAGGTTTAATCTGCAACATGACCCTTTTTTTTGTTGTTCTCTTTATTCTCTCTTTGCACTTTTAACAGGTCTTTTTAAATCTTGATTGTTGTGTTTGGTTTACTGCCTTAAATTAGTTTTCTGTGCAATCTTCCCCCCCCAAATGTTCTCTGCTGAATTCCAGCCCACAACGTCGTTGTTCCTCCCACTCACATCTAAGAGCCAATGAAACTCTGCTTCAGGTTGTTTACAGAAATAAGACCAACATTACTTGGAATTTTGTATACGTAAGTGGCCCAGACGAATGTGTTTAAGACATGAACTTTGTCCCTTTATTTATTTATATATATATATATATAATATATATATGTGTGTGTGTATGTGTGTGTGTGTGTATATATATATATATATATATATATATATATTATATTATATTATAATATATATATAATGTGTGTGTGTATGTATGTATGTGTGTGTGTGTATTTGTACTAAGTACAAGCAGTTTTCTGAGAGGCCATGTGCCTTGAACACCTTTTGGCTGTTTTAGGATGTGTAATAGTGAGGCTTGATGCTTGACCTCAAAGCTTAGTAAGGGTTATGATGATGATATTATTATTATTATTATTATTATTATTATTATTATTATTATTATTATAAAAAAAGCTATGGAAATGACTGAGAAAGAAAGAATCCTTATACCGACATACAAAATAAGCTGTGTGTGTGTGAATAACTGTTTGTCTTGGTGGGGACCATGTGTCCCTATAAAGATGAGAGTATCTGATAGTTTGACTTTTGACTTGTCTCCCCCCCCCCCCCCTTTTTTTTTCCAAAACCTGCACGTTTTTATTGAAAAATAAATAAATACATAAGGCAAAAGGTTTCCTTTTGGTTACTGAGGCCAGGGTTAAGCTTGATATCAGGGGGTGTGTGTGTGTGTGTGTGTCCACCAGCCCCTTAAGTTATCAAGAACGGTCAGCTTTTCCTTTGAGAGGATGTGCGGTATGTGCTCACATGTGTATACGTGTATACTTACAGTGCTGTGACTATTTGATCCATACAGGTGGTAGAGACACTGTAAATCTTCTAAAGGCAAATGTTGTCATTGTTTTGGAGCACACTAGCTTATAGATAACCTTAAGGCTAACATATTCATACTAAAAGCCACAAAACAGTTTTTATTTCATGGGGACTTGAACGGACGTTTGGAGCGGAAGCCAGTGTTTTATTCCCATCTCACCGACACTTATGTAAACAAGAACAAATATAGCAGTCTAATATACTGAGCAAATAGAACAGGCAACCAGCATTTCTCCACGCCGCCACCAGTTTGATTGAGGAGCTTCTGCTCTGATTTAGTAAATTTGCAGAGGTAAGTGAGTACAAATGCACGCTCTGTGGGCTTTCACCTGCGGTAACGATTACAATCATGAAATCTACATCTGATTTGCAGCCGTTGTATTCATTTTACCCAACACGTTTCTTATTGTACTTGAACTATGCTTACCGCATCCAGTTTTTCATTCCGTGTAAAAGCAGTGCAAAGTGTCCATCGACTGTTGCTTTCAAAAATGAGGTTTCTGAAGAGCCATTTAAAGTAAACGTTTTTCAGCAGTTCAGTTTGGAGCGAAGCTAAAAATGGCCGCCGCGCTCGTGTCTCCCATCAAAAGCGCCCTGTGTAGGGTTTGTCACTTCACAATGGACTGCAGCGTCACTCGGCACAGATGTGCGTTTGCTCATGTGCTTGTGTGCGTCAGGGATCACGGTTACACATGTTGCACCAAACCTGCAGGTCCGTAAGCACACACAGACTGAGAGACTGAGAGGGTGTTTGTGTCATCGTAGCCGGTGTAACAGCTAGCCTCTGAGTGCGAGTCAGTCCAGTCATCATGAATACACTGATATTATAATCCAGCAACCACACCCAAACATTGTTGTGTGTTTGAGGTTTTCCTAGTTACTTTATAGGTTCACGGTTGATCTCCAGTTGCAGAGGATAAGAAAAATTGAACAGTAAACATTTTTGATACAGAAAGCAACTGTTTTTTGTTTTGTCGTTGTTTGTTTTGTTGGGTTTTTTTTGGGGGGGGGTCTCCTTCCTACTTTTTTTTTTTTTTTTTTTTTTTGGATTGGTGTCACAATTCTTAAAAGTGACTTACATTTCCACTAAACGTGAGCCATCGGTGTGTCAAGACTGTGTGAGGGTATGTTTACAGTGTATGCTGCATCGTGTTTGTGTGTTAAGCTCTGGTCTGCTGGTGTTTATGGAACCACCATACTATCCTGAGAGAGAAAGAGAGAGAGAGAACGAGGGGTAGAGAGAGAGCAGGGGTGAGAAGAGCTCTCATCTACACACATGCCTTCATCTAGATATGCAGAGGTACACAGTGTGGCTGGAACAGAGCCATCAATCACTCCCACCCAGCTAATCCCCATCCTGTTGGTGCGTGCACACACACTCTCCTTTTCATAACGTTAGTCTGTCTCTCTCTCTCTCTCTCGTATAAACGTACCTTTCTTCTCACATAACACTTGCCAAAGGGTTCAGTGTGCCAGTGAGTGGGAGGTGGGTTGATATCATAGAAGTGTTTGGTACACACACACACACACACACACACACACACACACACACACACACACACACACACCATTAGCAGCCAATAATTACACTATGTATTATGTGTGTGTACATATACATGCACTACATGCCAAAAGTATGGAAGCGAGCGATTCCTAAAGTTTCATTAACATTTTAAAAAGAAGTTCATTTCACCAACACACAGCATGTGTTAACTGGTATATAGTATAACCAATGATATATATTTTTTCTTCTCCCAATGATTCTTCTATTGTTTAATTGTTTTGTGGTGATCTACTCTTACTGTAATATAGTACATGAATTATTTAGCCAAGCTCTCAGGAGCACTGTTACTATGAGAATCAGCTAAAATGATTAATGCCGTTCCAGACGGGTGAAAAATTAAAAAGCTTAAACGCACCTTGGAATAGATTCTACAGCCCACTGGAACTGTACAGGAGCAACGAACATCATACTTCTGAAGGATATTCTCTCAGTTGGTGATTTGATGATGACGTCGGAGATGGTACTATCTGCCATAGGCCTTCAGTTAGGTTGAGATTGATTTTCAGTGACCCTTTCCTCTAAGGGCATCCAAACCATGGAAGAAATATGTCTATATACTGTTAGACTTAAAAAATAAAAAAGTTTATCCTCTTATAATTTAGACAGAATAAACCACATGTCCATTATGTTTTAAAACATTGCAACATTTTTGTAATATGCATGCACACCGTATAGAGAATCCTATCTGAATAATGGAAACATTGCCAGTAAAACCCTCTGCGTGCCCATAACTTTGGATTGGATTTGGGTAACGTGTATAAATCGAGATTGTTTGTCTGTCTACAGACTGCCCAGTTTAGGATGCACATAAACAGTTCATTCGGAGTCTGCAATTGGAGCGACTTCTTTCAAATTGCTGAAAAGTCTTCCAGTAAACATATTGATTACAGCAGCACTCTGTTGCCCTGTACCTACACCCTGCAGCCTTTTTATTCTGTACACCTACTCACTTTGTAGCTATACAAATACAAATTCCTCACCCACTCTCCACACTGTATGTCCGTGTTAATAGATCACCATAGGGCTGACCAGATACTGTTTGCTTGGTCAAAAAGAGACGCAAGCTCACTTCCACTCCTCCCCACCCCCGATCGCGTGTAGAACTGTGAGTGGGACTGTTCTTTTCAAATTCAGTTCTCACCAGGTCTTCCTTCCCGCTCCTGCGGAAAGTTTGACCAGTCTTGTCCGCTCCTGCAGTTCTTATTGTTTGCACCTAACAGCAGTATTTTCATTTCTTCAAAATATAAGCAAATGTATCATTTTAAAGGACTGTGATTTTGAGCAGAATAAAGCAGTTAGTGTTGATGAGTTAATTGAAGCAGTAAAGCTCTACATCTGCCCTCCTGCAAGAAACTAAAAGATGCCCACTTCAGCGACGTTGATTCCCGACATCCACCTCTATTCACGTGGCGCTTGTGTGTGTGTGTGTGTGTGTGTGTGTGTGTGTATATGTTCATCACACGCACTCACACCTGGTCAGCAGTGATCCTCTGTCAGTCCATGTTTGATGACAGATCTTCCTGTTGTTCTTTTGGTTCCCTATTGAACAAATGCCAAAAGCTAATTGAACTACAACCCAGCTCTGTAATTTTAATCATTGTTTTTAATCATGAAAGATCAGCATAAGAGCCGCTCGCAACATAGCGTGCAGCTCCAATGCCAAAAATACAGAAGGCCTATACATGGGGTTACCTGATAACATGATCATCTTGACTACAAAGAAGATTTCATACGTAGTAGCACATACGCACTAAATCGCACACTAGACAGTCAGCTTTTGCTCATATCCAGGGCTGTGTAGCAGTCCTGTGGTTAGAACAGAAGGCCTAGCATCCACTAAGTGACTCAGCAGTAATCAGTGCCAAGCGTCTCCTCCATCTTTTGCTAATTGGCTGAATAGACAGTTCAACTCGTAGGCTGCGGCTGTTCTTCCAAGCACGACTCAATTGCCTTAATTGTTTTATCTGGAAAGTCCAGGTTCTTGTAATGTCATTAAATAGAAAGGCAGCCTCATCGGACGGGCCTTCTATAGCGGGGACACTAAACGGCACTGTTAAATGATGTCTCCGATAATTAATGACGTGTCTCCAGTGGAAATGACTGGGAGTTTGTGTTAATGTTGCCTGCGAGGAAGACCTAGAGGCACTTCCTGTCTGTTCCTGTCTGTTAGAACTAAGCACAGTTACACTTGTATGCTCAGGGCTTTGGAGGACTGATGAGGCGGTGTTGTGCGCTCATGGGTGTCTGGGTTAGTAGACATGGGACAATCTCTTCTTGGATGCAGCACAAGATTTGGCATTGATGGCAAACTAATCGTTTACATTTATTACATAATCAGCAATGTTTACAGCAATGTTTAAAATAAGTAGCTTCATTTTACATTTATAATGTTCACTATATCTGCTCACTACATAGGTTATAACATAATGGTTTAGGATCTTACAGCGCACTCTTTATCTGTGTCCAATTAAACACCAATAAACTTTGATAAGTTAGAAATTGAGCTGCTTACTTTTTTTTTTTTTCTGAAAATCGATGTCTAAATAAATTAAATAAAAAATGTTACAATAGATCATGGCATAAATGACGGACATTTATTTGGAAATCTTTTTATACATGTTGTTACACAAGTGATGGTCAGCTTAAAAATTCAAACAAAAAACAGATAGACTTGGTGGCTGTGCATTATCTAAAAGAAGTACATAGGATGTTCAATTTTGGATTTGTTTCCTTAAGAAATATCGTACATGCTAATATCAGCGTGGCTGGGATTTGCCGCAGACATGAACCCACACTTTATAGAGCATCGGCTATCTGGTTAGCTAGCTCACATTGACTGACTTGTACGTTCCCTTTAAAGGTATATCTGGTAAAATCTGGAGTTCCTCCTTACTTTTCATCTTCAGTTGGTGAGCTTTCATATTTTAAGCCAATAGTTATATTCCTGCCATGTCCAATGATGTCGCTAACTCCGGTTCAAATTAGGAAGTGCAACTAGATGTAGCGATACACACAGCGAAACATCCCGGCGCAGTTCTAGGAAATACAGGCACTCATGGAACGCTGCTCTGTCAATCAAACTAGTGGACCGGAACTAACTGTTAAGTAATAGAAGAATAAAAAAATGAGTGACATTTGTTCCGACTACCGTAATAGAAATACATTAAGATTAGTGTTTTCCTGATGGCTGAAAATATCAGGCTTTAAAAGCAGCAGATGGTTAATTACACAAAAAAAAAAAAACATCTGCTGTAAAAAATAAATTTATAATCACGTCGAGTTACTGTTCCCTGTGTGTTCACACCGAAATGGGCAATCCCTCAAGATTCCCTCCCCTAGGGTCCAGGTATGTAATTGCGTGTGTGTGTGTGTGTGTGTGTGTGTGTGTGTGTGTGTGTGTGTGTGTGTGTGTGTGTGCGCGCGCGTGCGCGGGCACTGTGTAGGCCAGTGAGTGGTGTTGTATAATGTGCATCGCCTACACACTGGCCTGCTGATGGAGGTGCAGTCGCAGAGATCACTCCACCACTCACTCAACACTGTGCGCTCCTACTCACTCACTAATCGAGAACCTGATCGTGACTGCCTCTCTCTCTCTGTCTGTCCTTGTGTGTGTATGTGTGCGAGCGAGAGAGGATGTTGTCCTTGAAAGTGGCTTTTCTGTTTGATTGCATCCTATTTTTGTCTTGTGCATTTCCGCGCTATGAGAAGTAGCAATTCTTCCACTAATGTCTTTGTTTCTGTGATGGGGACGAGTTGGAGTTGAAAAGATTTCATGTTGCATTTCAAGCAACATCACTATTCAAAATTGCCAACTAATATTGAAATATTCGAAGTGGCACCTGCACATGCAGACAGTATCGTGTACTGCAGGACATTATGGCTTTAATCGCTGCAGTGTGTGCATGCTTAGTATGTTACTTTACATGCACTAGCATCTAAAACGTTCCACATTTAAATAGACTTTTACGTCCGTGTGATGCAGCGAGTTACTTGCGGCATGCTTAACCGCTTACGTGTTTGGCTTTTTAACTAAGCAGCGCTGCGCACTCTTTCGGCTTCTAAGGACAACTTGATGAATGCGGAAGAGATTTTATGGAGGAGAAGAACAGTTATGGGATTTGATCTTTCTGTTTCCTTTTGTGGTTATTCCGTGGTCTGTCTGAATACTCGATTGTGATTGGCTGGAAGGTGTGCGTTCGAACCATATAATGCACAGGTAGTTCCAGTCAGTTTGATCACCGTTCTAATGTTTATGTTACCATAGTAACCCATACGGTTTCAGTTGCATACAGTAATTCTAGCGTCATTATTAGTAGAGATGCGGCACAGACGCAGGTAGTTCACACATGCACAATCTCTCTCTCTCTCTCTCTCTCTCTCTCTCTCTCTCTCTCTCTCTCTCTCTCTAATAACTATTATTATTATTATTATTATTATTATAAATTGAAATAAATGTAATCTTATCGCACTACTTTATCTCTGTGTATGATTTAAAGCAGGCAGAATTCTAGATCTAATGACCCGTATATAAAATAACTAACGGAAATTAACCGTTTTGGTTTTTTTTTGTTGTTTTTTTTTTTTAAATATATATCCTTTCAGTCAAATTTTGCACTGCAAACATCAACAACAGCTTGTCATCAGCCTGTCAGTGCTGGTGAGTGACTGTGGTATAAGTGGGATAATCCACGGCTAGGTGTGCGCTACATGATTTTAACGCACTCCGCTTCGCGTCGTTTTCACCAGCAGTTTGTGTGTAATGCTAACTGGTTCAACGGTTTATTTAATACAGAGACGGTGTGACATTTTTAGACTAGGTTATCATACCGTGAAAATTTTACACCATGACCACTTTAATCACATCTGACCCACAGTCATGGCATCGGGAATAATCAGTTTCTTCCATTCCTGCAACTCCTTTACAGTTCCTCTCCAAATCAACTCCTGTCCTAAATGTATACGGTAATTTCCGTAACTGATCCTACAGACTTCATACAGTCGAAAAATTAGAGGAAGACGTCTGAGTTACTCTCAGAGCTGACTTTGTTCCTGACTAATAACACTAGTGTACAGCCACATGAGAATAAACTAGAAGACAAAATATGTTCACAAATGGGCTTCAAAGATTCTGCACACCAAATACTCCAGACAACTACATACATGCCATATGGTACGGCACACGCACGTTCAACATTTTTGGCAACAAATCACTCGTCAATTATCCCTCCCGCTGAAGCAGCCTATCCCTCTATTTCCCTCAGTCTGTCTGTTTGGAGACCCATTAGAAATGGATATCACTAAGAAAAGCATCAGAACATATCTCGCAACACTTGCAGGGGAAATTCGGAATAAAGAATACCATCAGTCTCACTCAATAGAAATAGTTCATAATCAGTCAATTTAATGATCATGATAATGAATCTTTATTGGTCATAGCACAGTGAAATTCTTTTCTTCGCATACCCCAGCATGCCAGGAAGTTGGGGTCAGAGCACAGGGTCAGCCATGATACAGCCTCCCTGGAGCAGAAAGAGTTAAGGGCCTTTCTCAAGGGCCCAACAGTGGCAGCGCCGGGGCTTGAACCCCCGACCTTCCGGTCAGTAACCAGTAACTGCCCCCCAGTATCTACCTCGATTCAAAACAAAAGTCCTCAATTTGCTTCTTTCTGGACACCGATCGTCATTTACTTACATCAGCGACCCACCGATCACAACCAGTCACGGCAAGACTGGATCCTTGTAGCCAGCCAGACAAACAGACAGACAGTCAGACAGACACGTTCACTCACGCACGTTTCGCTATCCTTGAGGGGACCTTCCATTGACATTATTATTAATGCTATGCCTAAACTTTAATATAACACTATCCTCAGTAACTAAAATGAAACCTTTTTTAGAATAAAAGTAGCAGCCAAATGTTCCCACAAGGTCAAAATGCTCAGACGTTCCTATCCTTGTGTAGACATTTGGCCTCAACAACATGCCAAATGTTTTTGTTGTAGTTTGTTATTGTTATTACTGTTAATATTAGTTGTTTCTTTTGGGGTTTTTTTTTGCTTTTTTTTTTTTTTTTTTTAAATCTGTGTCTCGTGTCTAAGACCTTGTGTAGTATGTCATATCACAAAACAAAGTCTCAGTGCTTTTCTGAAGAGGGAAATGGTGATGGGCACAAATAAAAACAAAAACCAAAAAAAAAAAAGAGATGTTTTTGCTGTTTCTTGGAAAAAATACTTTTGAACAGCTTTCCGCTAATTTATGGCGAGCACATCTTGATGACAGCGCTCATAACACTCCTCAGCCACACACTTCCTCTCTGATGGCACACTTTCCCACAACTGTGCGTGGCACTCAGCTCTTGTAATTACTATTCAAAATTGCGAATCTGAATTCCTCGCCAATCCAGGAGCCATCGTGAGTCCACAATGCATTTCAGTCCAGACAATAACTCTGTACTTCCATGTTATTTCTGTGCATTTATACCAATTCCTTCACCACCTGTCTTTGCAAGGTTTCCCCATTGCAGTGTGCATTTCTGAATATTTTTTTCTGTGTTCATTATTGCTGATTTTTGTTTCTGCCCTCATGGTTTTGATTTTCCTGCATTGTTCTATCCGCCTTGTGTTCAATCCCTGCCTGTTTTGGACCACTAGTTTATTTTCTGATTTGGATTGTTAATAAATGGCATGTGTTTCAATTTTTCTGCCTCCATGTCATCATAATAGTACTCATCAATGCCAAATTTACTGTTCCTGGGTTGTTTTTTAAGCACTTGCAATATACATATTCAAAAATATGGACTTCTCCCTAATCAATATGATCAGGCAGAGATCATATGGGGGCTGCAACAGCTGCGTCCGAATATCCCTTCTACCCTACTATACAGTAGGCGAATATCAGTACGCCGAAGGAGTAGCATGTCCGAATTCTCAGTATTCGTAAACAGTAGGCGAGAAATCCCCGGATGACCTACTACTTCCTCCTCGATTCTGCAGTATGGAACCACTGGACACTGTGTATACTGCGCTATCCCATAAGGCAACGGGACTGACACGGAGGAACTGACAGAATTGTTCGTCCGGATTGTATTCACTTGTACTGATCAGTACGTTCTTTATCGACGGCCGAACAGTAGGTACTGAAACGAACGCAGTAAGTACAGTCACAGTATGTGATTTCTTTCCAGTCTTCAGCTGTCCAGTTTCAGTGAGTCTGTGCCCACTGTAGCCTCAGATTCCTGTTCTTTTCTGACAGGAGAGCAACCCGATTTCTGTATTCTGCTGTTGTAGTCCATCAACCTCAAGGTTCAACGTGATGTGCATTGTGGGATTCCTTTCTGCTCACCGTGGTTGTAAAGAGTGATTATACGAGTGATTGTATCCTTCCTAGTAGCTGGAACCTATCTGGCCATTTTCCTCTGACCTCTCATCACCCACAGAACTGTCGTTCACACAATTTTTTTTTTTTTTTTTTTTTGCTTTTCACACTGTTCGGTGTAAACTCTAGAGACTGCTGTTGCGTGAAAACGCCAGGAGATCAGCAGTTTCTGAAATACTCGATCCAGCCCATCTGGCACCATCAACCACGCCACTGTCAAAGTCACATTTTGTCCTTCTTCTGATGTTTTATATGAACATTAGCTGAAGGGCTTGCCCTGTATCTACATTGCACTGCTGCCACGTGATTGGCTGATTGGATAATCACATGAATGAGCAGGCTAACAGGTGTTTCTACAGGCGTTAAAGTGGCCAATTAGTGTATTTTATGCCGTGAACACATGACATCATCTGTATTGTTCGTGAGTATAGCACATCAAGATATGACACAAGTTATGGTCTCAACATCGAGCATGGGACAATATGCAGAGCTCTGATATCTGTAGCGAAAAGGGGGAAAAGTGCAGGCACGTACAAATTCGAGTGATTATTCAGGCCTGTTATGTGTAACAGCTCTTAAGCGCTGCCACTTTCTCTGTCTGTGCACAGTACTGTGTGTTTCACAGTGTAACATTGCTCCCCGCTGGAGCAGCTCCACACAAACACACTCGCTTCATGTTGGGTTTGTTTCCTCATCTGAAGTGCAATGTTGACTGTCAGAACATTTACAGTTCATAACACACACAGTGGCACATGCACACGTGCCAACGGCCTCAGTCTGTCTTTGTTAAACTTGTTCAATAAACTCTCCGAGTGTGTTCGCGCTCTCTCGTGCTTTACTTGTACACACCACGCATGCACACAACGGGAATGCCATGTACAATATCATTTAATTGCTGCTAATCCTGTATTTATTAAATATGCTTTAAGAAAGCATTAAATCCCCTGTGGGAATGGACTTACAGTGCAGCGAATGAGGAGCTCATCACAGGGCTGTTTCCATGCCAATAAGTGCGGTTTCCATAGTGATGGTAGCCGCTAGTGTAAGCGCAGGTGACCACAGTAGTGTTGTACTTGAACATTCATTTAATAAGCTCGGAAATCTCTAGATGTAAGTACGGTCAGCTTTTTGGTACGGGTGTTACGTTGATGTGAAAGATATCTTCTGCATGTGTGGCAGACAGGAACTCGTGTACCACGCCGTTAATGAAGATAGTTAGTTTGAAAAGGCACATCGGGAAAGTAATACAGGCTGTAAAATGGTACTGAGCTACACTAACAAATGCATACACATTCATGCGCGCGCAGAATGTTCAGGTTCCAACAATAATACTTTATAAAGTGTATGCCTACTGCATATCTGAAGAAAGCAGCTTTGGGTGTGTGTGTGTTTTTCCAGAGACTTGGAGCTCAGTTTAATTGCTTCCCACTGCAGCCTGTCTAACAGATGCTAATTGGACAGTTCCATAAGACATTTTGACTCTGCTGTTGCACAGACACGTGCAGATAAATACATTTACAAGTTTGTAAAGCTTTTCCAAACAAGTTCCTATCCAAATAAAGAGTTGTTATTCAGAGTGGCAGCAGCCATCCTCTCTGTCTCTCTCTCTCTCTGTTTGTCTGTCTGTCTGTCTCCCTCGATCTCTCTCTGTCTCTCTTTCTCTCTCTGTCTGTCTGTCTGTCTGTCTCCCTCCCTCGATCACTCTGTCTCGATCTCTCTGTCTCTCTCTCTCTCTCTCTCTCTCTCTCAATCTCTCTCTCTCTCTCTCTGTCTCTCTCTCTCTGTCTGTCTGTCTCTCTCTCTCTCTCTCTCTGTCTGTCTCGATCTCTCTCTGTCTGTCTCTCTCTCTGTCTCTGTCTGTCTGTCTCTGTCTGTCTCTTTCTCTCTCTGTCTGTCTCTCTCGATCTCTCTCTTTGTCTGTCTCTCTCGATCTCTCTCTCTGTCTGTCTCTCTCTCTCTCTCTCTCTCTCTCTCTCTCTCTCTCTCTCTCTCTCTCTCTCTCTCTCTGTGTCTCTCTCTGTCTGTCTCTCTCTGTCACTGACTCTGTCTCTCTCTGTCTGTCTCTGTCTGTCTGTCTCTTTCTCTCTCTTAATTACAGCTTCTGCTAAACTGTGTGATATAATTGTACATAACGTTTATTGCTAACAGCTATCCTGCAAGTCAAGCTGCAGCACAACATTTAGTAAACAGATGAATATGAAAGTGGTCTGCCTGTTTAGTCGGTGAGAAAATTCGCAAGTGAGACCTAGACTCTTGGAGATTCTGTGTTGAATCCGATGTGGTAGAGTATGAAAGGTGCTTATCTGTGCACTTCTCCAGCTTACCCATTTCTGTTTTCTATGTTAAAGTTTGTTTGACTTAAGCTGGCAGTATACTTCCACTAAACGATCACATACAGGCACATCGTCTGAGTTAAAAACACTGGTTCCAGTTTATCTACTGCAGTATGTTTCTGACCTCCACGTCTTTTGTTCAGAACCCTCCCCTTGTCTGTGATTGGTCTGAATATCACCTGGTTGCCCCTGCTTCATGCTTAGAGTCCCCTGGGATAGGCTCCAGGCTTGCTGTGTAGGATATGTGGTACAGAAAATGGATGGATGGATCACCTGGTTGCTTTCATCACTGAGCAGAGTGGCAGGTTGATTCGTTTCCTTTTTGCATTTGTAGATGAAGCAGGCAGAGAACATTCAAGGGACAACTCAATCATACAACCTCCTTTCCCGTCTCTTATGTTATTTTTCTTTGTTACACATTTCTCTCATTTCTCTGCCGTATTCGTGTCTATTTCACCACTACCTTTTTTGTTCTTTAACTCTATGGTATATGACCAGGTTGCCAGATATGTAGCATCATTTATCCAACCCCTGTTCTGCATAATGTTTCCTTCAAGACACTAAACCCAGCTCAGCATGACTCATTGTTTCTCAAGATACAAGGAAGACTATCAAGACTATCTATATGAGCACCCAGATGGTGAAATTAACTAACCCCCCCCCCCCCCCCCCCCCCCCAACTTGTCCCTTTATTGTTGCTGTTCTCACTTTTTGTACTCTGCAACATGTGCTTAGCTTGATGGTAGTCTTAGACCCTGACCTATTTTAATAGCAGCCATCAGAATGAGTGCACAACATTTATACAGGTAAAATACGTATACAGTATTTATACAGAGATAATGTTGAGAATCTAAACAAGGGGTATGCCAATAACATGCTCCATAAACCAGCAGGCAGCACTTCAAAAGTTGTCCTCAGACCTGGCAATAACACGAAGTCAAGCTTCATCTCTGCTCACAGCTCCCTCAAAAGTATTCTGCACTCCGAGTAGTGGTGCATAGTGTTGAGAAAGAAGTACACCAACCACCAAGTGTGTTTTTCTTTTCGTTTTTTTTTTTTTTTTTTTTTTTTTTTTTTCCTTCCCCCAGCATTTGAAGAATGTCCAGCTTTAAAGACCTCCATACTGACAGGAAGAATAAGATTGTGAATAAGATTGTAAATGAATATTATGATGATATAACCAAAAGTTTGTGGACACCTCACCATCACACCCATATGTGGTTCTTTCCCAAACTGCTGCCACAACATTGGAAGCACACAGTTGTATAAGATGTCTTTGTATGCTGTAGCATTTCCAATTTCCCTTCACTGGAATGAAGAAGCCCAAACCTGCTCCAGCATGATGCTGCACAAAGCGAGCTCCATGAAGACATGCTCTACCAATTTTGGTGTGAAA
This sequence comes from Ictalurus furcatus, assembly GCF_023375685.1. Taxonomy (NCBI): domain Eukaryota; kingdom Metazoa; phylum Chordata; class Actinopteri; order Siluriformes; family Ictaluridae; genus Ictalurus; species Ictalurus furcatus. The sequence goes on from NC_071261.1 coordinate 16,168,687, forward strand.
GAAGTCAAGTCAAGAATTCAACCTCAACACTCCTCTGAACACCTTTAGGATGAACTGGAACACTGACTGCACCCCAGGCTTCTTCATCTGACATCACTGCCTGACCTCACCAATGCTCTTGTGTCTAATTGTGTCTGAATGGACAAATCCCCACAGTCACACTCAAATCTAGTGGAAAGCTTTCCCAGAAGAGTGGAGGTTATTATAACTGCAAAAGGGGACCAACTCTGGATTGGGATTTTCAAACAGCACATATGGATTTGATTGGTCAGGTGTTTTATCTCTTACATAATATATACCTTTGACCATATAGTTTATATTATGTAGGGGATAAAACATGGAAAATAATCAGTGCTAGGTTGGTGTGATATGGCCCAATGGGTAGCCCATTATGTCCATAGTTTAATGCTGTGGAACGTCTGCGAAACAAGTTAGTTTGTGTTATTGCTTTAGTCATATAGTTATATAGTTAACAGCTATAACAGTCATTCCCTCTCTTCTCTCTCTCAGTTAATAAGATAAAAATTAAGCTTATCATGTTACCAAGAAACCACAAAAACTTCTGCCCTGAAGACTTTCCCATGTCTGAAAAACTTAAAGGAACAGCTTTACCTCTGACTACTCTCACAGCATTTTTGTAAAAAGTCTGTTTATGTGGAGCGTCTGCCACACAAGTCCCTGTGTAAGTTGTTACTGCAGAAACAACAATGTATTTACACCGGTTCCCAACCCTGGTCCTGGAGTACCTCATGTCCTACATAGTTTAGTGCTTACCCTGCTCCAACACACTCACTACAGGTCATCAGAGCTTACTGAGTTGAAGTGGGTGTGTTAGAGCAGGGAGAAGACAAAAATACTGAGTGCAGGCGTTTCTTCAGGACCAGGGTTGGGAACCTGTGATGTTATTAGAATGAACACACGAATACAAACCTGTGATTTGCCTTAGAGTTGTCTGAGCTATGGAAAAAACTATTCAGTAACTTCTGACCAATCAGAATGGGGATATAAGATCTTCTAGTCGCCACGAGAGCCATGTTAGCCAGTAAAGTTGTTGAAATGCTTCGTGACTTAAGTTAGTTGTTGAATGAATCGTGACTTAAGTCTGAGCAAATAGCAGTTGAACAGAGGAAGCTCTATTTCTAGAACTCATTCTGCCTCCATGAATAAGAAATAACCAGCAAATAACTAATACGTCGTCCAGAATGACACACAAACAAAACGACGTAAACATTACCACCAGTGCAATCAGCAGTGACGCCGCCGCGTTTATTAAAGCTCCCGTACGTCCGAGTTGAGCCCGGCTAATTTATGGCACGCACATTTGACAGGAAAAGCGTTCACTAAATAGCATTTGCATTTCAAACGGACGCTGTAACAGAGCTTGCAGAGCTCAGTAACCATGGAAATGTGCATCTGATGAGAACGTTGTCACTCATCGTCTTGTGCTGCATTGTACGACGTGCTCACTTTTTTTTCCCCCCAGCATCTGGTCTCCGTTAATGATTTTACGGTTGTTGGTGATAAAAGCAACAGTTAAAAATGGCATGAAACTGATTCGCAGCATTTGTTTTTTAAAAGAAGGCATATTAGTATCTAATAAAAGCAGGATTAGCAGGCTTTTGTATAGGTTTGGATTATATGACAAAAAATAGCAGCACAATTCTCAAATCCTAATGCTCTGTTACATCGTGCCTCTTTCACCACCACCACCACTGCTGCTTTTTATTTGTACATTGTTCAACAGGGTTTCCACATACATAAATGAAATGGTTATTCTTGTGCAATGGTGATGGTGAGCAGGCTAAAGCAGTTATTGAAATGAATGAATGAATGCATATTCTTATGCAAGTCCTTTAGAATTAAATATGTCTACAGTTTATATATTGTCAGGGTTTTGTTTATTCATACACTAAGTAGACGTTCTGGAGCGTGGGATATGGAACGTGCATGATACATGACAGAAAAGGTCACCCAACAGCCTTTTCTACCTTTTTTTTTTTTTTTTTTTTTTTTTTTTTAAAAAGTTGTAGAGACAGATGATTTGTATACGAGTTGAGTTCTGTTAAATGCCATTGGATTGCCGCTTTTGCCCTTAAACAGACATTAACTAGGAATACTTGAGTATGAGCAATCCACATTAACGCAGTCTCCTGGTGCTTAATGCACGCTTGCTGTTATAATTATGTGCCTTTTGAACATTTCATAACACACCGTTCTAATGGAAATTAAAGGCCTTAGAGCTGAACTCCATTTCGATCCGTTCAGGCAGTGTATTTACACTGTTGATTACAGGACAAAAAAATGTCTGAATGCGTATTTACACTATCACTATATAAGGGCATCGCAATAGCCGTCACTCAGCAGGATGCTGGGCAGAAGTGAGTCTTTGCTCAGTGCGCATTGTTTAATGCACAAAGGCGCACTTCAGCCAGCAGCACTGGTACATGTATTATTCATTAAACAAGAGGCCAGGTGACACTCTTTATACGTATGAAAAGCTTCAGGCACCATTGTTTGTTAATAAGATGGAAGGAAAAGCTCTCAGTCACTGTGCTACTTCAAAACCCCAATGTCCATTCTTCATGGAAATATGTGCACTAGTGTGAGCTAGTGTGTCACGCGTAGATAAAAGGTCACATGTTTTACTTGCGTATGTGCGTTTAGATTTAAGGAACAGGTTGCTTGGGTTGATGATGTTTACTAGAGTTGTGTTATAAATGGTGCGTCGGTGCAAGAATTGTATTTCTGACTGTTTTTCTGTCTCTGATTCTTTTTTTCCAGTATGTGGAGACATCCATGGCCAGTTCTTTGATTTGATGAAGCTGTTTGAGGTGGGAGGATCTCCAGCCAGCACACGCTACCTTTTCCTCGGCGACTATGTGGACAGAGGATATTTCAGTATTGAAGTATGTTTCATGTTGCAGTTCTACCTAATTTCAAAGCATAAAGATCAGTCCTGTCCGAACACAGTAACTGTTATATGAAGGTCTGTTGTTCAAAGCTTATGTTCTGTCTGGGTCAGAATGAATTTATAATTTATCATTTTGTTAAAAGGGGAATAATACTGAAAAGTATAGGGGTTTTTTTGTCTTGGTTTTTTTTCTTTCTTCAGTGTGAAACTGGCATTTTCTCTGTTGAGCAAATGTACTTTTGGTATACCTGCCACGTGGTATAGGTTATGTTCGGGTCATTTTGCGTTCAAGAATATACCAGATTACCCAAATTGGGGAAATATTAATGGACACAAACTGCTTTTCATAAGGAATAAAGTTATTCACTGTGTTCAGTTATTTGCACGTGATTTGCACACACCTGCTGATTGTCACGAAAATTAGGTTAGGACGGATGCAAGTGCAGTATAGAGCTTTATTCGACGAGAGAGCCAGACAAATCCAAATCGTGAAACACAGGCAAACAGGCATAAACTAGGCTAAACAAGAGTCCAACAACGAGGTCGAGAACAGGATCAAAACTATAAGACATGAAACTATGAACAAAGTACAATGAGACACGAGGGGTTTAAATGACAAACGTAATTAAAGGTGAAAGCAACAGCTGAGACTACTGATGACACATATGGGAACCAACCAATGACGATACAGGGGCAGAGACAGGACGGAAGTCACAACAGCTGCACGTGCAGAAAGTAAACAAAAGTCAATGTCACTAAAAAACCCAGAAGAGCACACTCGCACTGCGAGCTTCGCTTCAGCTTTCAGAGCAAGCTGCGTGATCCAACGCTTGCGCGAGGGGAAATCATGACACTGATAGAACATCCTCAGGTATAAGAAGTGCTTTTGTGTGTCTTTACTGTTTCAAAAAAACCATAGATGTATTTAAGGTCGGTCAAATCTTTTCTATATCAGCTGCCCAGAGTCAGTGTGACCCCTGAACAGTACATCCATTGCTAAGTAGCAAGCAGAACACAAGGGTGTTACGGGTTACATTAAGCACGGTCAGCTTATCTGATTTCACACATGGCAGGTTTTGCTTTCTGCCATTTCTTTTTCCTTGATAAACCTTTTTTTTTGTGCCTTTATCAAGTTATGTGCTTACTTAAAAGTTTCATATTCCATGTGGCTTCCAAGAAAACACATTGATCTTATTGGCAGGAGAATGCAAGTTTGAATCCTGATAGTCCATGGCCAGGAGTCAAGGGAGCACAGTTGCTTGTGTGTTCTGGGTTTGAGGGATGGCACACTCTCTTTCCTCTGTCACTCACAATAACACTAGCCAATCGTTGGTGTCTGTGAGCTCATGTCATGTGGAAGAGGGCAGATAGCGCTTTCCTCTGTGTTACGCTGCTCGCTCTGTGACACAGCATGAGCTACAGTTTGACAAGATGCAGATGTGTATGATGGGAGGTAGCTAGCTGCTGGGTGTGAACTGGCAGGTGACTAAATTGGGGTGGGGGTTGGAGTTAATTATGAAGGTTTTAAGGATTCAGTTTATTCGCTGAAAGAAATATGTTTTCAGCGTATCTGAAGATTCGTCATTAGCACCATCACTTCCTAATGTATGTGTTTGTTTTTTTTTTTTCTCCTTTTCAGTGTGTGCTGTACTTATGGGCCTTAAAAATTCTTTACCCCAAAACACTGTTTTTGCTGCGTGGGAACCACGAATGTAGACATTTAACAGAGTATTTCACCTTTAAGCAGGAATGTAAGTATAGCTACCAGCCACATTACCTACCACTTTAGCCAGACACATCAAACACTTGTATGTTCTACTTCGCCAGTTATTGAGCTCGTGTTAATTGTGCTATGTGGAAGAAATAACAATTGAAAAACACAAGAAGGCACTAAACTAATATGCACACATTGCAGTAGCTTTTCTTTCTTTAAAGTCTAAAGAGAGAAATTAAAGTGTTTCCTGTTCAGCCCCATGAAGTCATATTCTCTGCTTGCTCACTTTGATAGTTAGACTTCAGACTTATTGCTTTTGGATTGAACATCATTTATAAAAAAAAAAAATTTTTTAAAGCACCTGGCATTGTGAGATTCATACTTTTTTCCCCCAGTTTTTGGGAAGTGATTGCTTCTATAAGACTTCTCACTCCGGCCAGCACACTAGTGCAGTGTGTTGGTGCATGTCGATGTTCGCTTTGTGTTTCCTTCACACCATCTCGACTTGGCCCTCTTTTCCATCCCTCACAGGTAAAATTAAGTATTCGGAGCGAGTGTATGACGCATGTATGGATGCCTTTGACTGCCTTCCGCTGGCCGCGCTCATGAATCAGCAGTTCCTGTGTGTGCACGGAGGCCTGTCCCCTGAAATAACAAATCTCGACGACATAAGAAAAGTATGTATGCCACACTGAAGCCATCACCTTCACTCATCCTGCAGCTTTAAAGGATATTGCTCAGATGTGGTCAATATACAGGGTTTAATGCAGTGCTTGTCAAAATGAAATGTCAGCAGTTCAAAGGTAAGGAGTAGTTTGCTTCTAAATACGTAATGTAAACAACACTGAACACAACTTCATACTTGGGCAAAAAGTGGATATTTGGAGACAATAATTCAGGAGGTTATGTATGTATTTAATGGACATGTTATGAAAGCTTTGTGTGTAATGTAATTCAGACCCTTAATCTTAATCACTTAATATCAGTGAACTGTTGAGTTTTAGTGAATGCCAGCTCTCATGTTTGAAAGAAGGTTTTTTTTTTTTTTAATTATCTTACATTCCCACTCACAAACAAATCAGCCTAATGGATGACAGTACTAACCTGGGATAGTTCACGTCATTGAAATTGCTACTCGTGCAGCGTCAGTGGACAGCTTGGAGAGTATATGCGGGCTAACAAAAATCCATGATTGACTAGCTTTGCTCTGATCAACAGATAAGAAAAGAGAAAGGCCGTCTTTGCCACTTTCAAAGCAATTATGCTGTGAATTGAATCTAATTGAATTGAATTTTGACACTTGACACCACTCAAAAAGAGGGATATCAGTCTGATACAGTGCTCATTTACTTGTATTCATCAAAGATGTTCTGATACCATATGAACTACAGTATCGTTGTATAGCACAAAGTAACGCGACCGAACCTCACGTCGTATTTTTAACAGTAGAATTGAATAAGAGCATGAGGACCTGAGTGAGCAGAGCAGTGTCAATGAGTGCAGTGATTAAAAATGAGCACACGGTTCCATGAATTGTGCGCACACTAATATTCATGAGGAACTGCCGCACGCGAGAGAGCACTTCAGTTCTAACGAGACGCATTAGGGTCTACACATGTACTGCTCCCACACATTGGATATCGTAAGAATAAAACTCAGCACGAGGAGTCCATTTCTAGAAGCACACAGCAACAACATAAACGGTGCTGTAAAAGTAAAATGTTCCATGATGTCCCTGGTTGCTTATTGCAAAGAAGGTTACTTATTTTAGTATCTGTATAGGTGACTAGCAGAAAGCATGTGCTTGTACACATACTCGGACTTGCAAAGAAACATTGCTAGCAATGCGTCCCTATTCAAAAGTGAAGCTCCAACCAGGTTTATTGCTGTAGATGTACATAAATCCTTCCAAACACAGCTTTCACCAGGCAGAACTGAGAGCACATCCGCGTGATGAGTTACAGTGAGATTATCTGGAAAGTTTCTTATTCTACATTATTCATTTTTATTCATCTTTATTCATTTACATCATTGAATAAATTGAAGACTGTTATTTTTATTAAGCCGTGCCAGTGCTGTAATATTAAAGCTTACAGTGGCCTTTCCCTCTTCTCACGTCTGTAATGTGACACACACAGAGCAAGTACCAGATTAATGACGCTTAATAATCCGGCAGTTCCCTCAACTTTAATAAAAGTGCATGGATTCTCCAGTTGTACTATCCACCCCAGGACTTATTAATAGATGACTTCTGGCTGGTATTTGAGCCGTTTATGTTTATGTCTGTGTATGTGTTTTAGAAAAATTGTAAGCCTTTCAGTTCTGGGTGTCTAACAGGATGCCCTCAAATCCAGGGCATCTATAAGCTGAGCACGTGTTCACCATCTCCAGTTAGACAGATTCAAGGAGCCTCCCGCTTACGGACCAATGTGTGACCTGCTGTGGTCCGACCCGCTGGAGGACTTTGGCAATGAGAAGACCCAAGAACACTTCACACACAACACAGTGCGAGGCTGCTCTTACTTCTACAGGTAGTTATAAGTATAAAACACCATCAGAAGCACTCTTTCACATTTCCCTTCATCCTTTCACATAACCTACAAATTCCTACACCACAATATCGAAGCAAAGCAGCCGTTTCATTTGTCTATCCCCAACCATATACCATCCTAACCCCTACCTCTAGATATCATTAGAACAACAGGAGCTTATAACAGCAATAAAACTGTGGCAGAACTTGGGAAAAGATGGAGGTATTACACACCGCATGAGTTCGGCTGCTGCAGAAACACAAGCTGTTTTTATATATAGTCTGTTTAGGCTCGAGCTCTGAGCTTGGGGATATTTTTGTTATATGCATTGATTTTTCATAGTGTATGCATGTTAAAATTTCCCCTCGTTTCTGAAGAAGTTGCATATTCTTAAATTTTCACAAAGGGAAAGAATATATGAATTGCATTAATGTATTTTTTCCATCAGTAAGCCCTGATTGGTGGCACCGATGACCTGATGTATGATTTATGCTGTTTTGGCTTTGACTAGAAAATGTCATATGCCTGCTTGCTGGAAAATCGAATTAGATTGACATTGTTAAATTGGTTATCAGAAAACCATGCCAGAAGGCCACGCGAACCCCAGCAATGACGACTTATCTTTATGATAAAGTATGTAACGTGTAGTATGTGCCACTGAGGGACAAGCTTATAAGATGTTTTAAATCCCTATGAAATTGCAAAGGAAAAGCAAGTGAATGCATGTGGAAAATCCATCAATACAGATGAATCCTCAGACAGGTGGAGTATAAGAGGAAAGTACTGCATTTCAATTTGTAGTCCTAAGCAGCTGCTGCATTTGCATCTCTCACTCGCTCTCTCTCACACACACAAATATTGTCTCTTACTGTACCTATATATCTCTCTCACACACACACACACTGCCTCTTTGCCTTTTTCTCAGGCAGTAGGATGTAATTGAAAGCATACAGCGTAGCTGTAGCTTTACGAGTCCACACCAGAGCAGCAGGCCTGTTCTGACTCCTCTCAACACTCCCAGGGACAAACATCCTGTCTCATCCCACCACGAGTCCTCGTAACTTTTACACACATAACCAGCCGTGTAATTACTCCCTACTCAAATTTGCACCTGACATGTAGTACAGGGAGGGTTGGCTGTTGATCTGGTCGGTATTTTTCTTAAGGTATGGGTTTTGTCTAAACGATTATACCAGAATGAACTAGCACACTTTTTACATGAGAAGACAAATTCTCACATTTAATCAACACACCATGCAATGTCTTTCGGCTAAACAACATGAAAAAAAAATAGAAAGCGCTTTTCTGTTGCAAGATCCACTCTGGTTGTATTTGAAAATGAACACAACACAACATCCTTCATCACCTGGAAAGCCCTTGTGTTGTCTCCATTTTCAAGACTCTTCATTTGCCTACTCTCACCTCCATTGCTCAGACAGCAATCGGATTCATGGGAAAAACATCATCAAAACGTTTCCGTATTAACGTGGAAAGCTAATGACTGTAGCGCATGCTCTGGCTGGACTGAAGGCTACTGTCAAAAAGATCATTAGCATAAGTATACAAGGAATAAAACAACAGGGTGTGCTGTTCTAGGAAACTAATCAATGACTGGGTGGTGTGATGCAGCGTAATGCAAAATGGATTTACAGAAGCTTGATGATTTTCGTTTAATACAGCACATCCTGAAGTGTTTTATTCCTCTTATACTACAACAGTTTGATAGTTATTACAGTTTTAATTGCTTAAAGTAGAACACCTTCATTCATAGTTACATTTAATGTTGTAGAAAGTTCTCAAAACAAGTTGGTTTCTATTACATTAAAGAAGCAATAAATAGTCAGTCCCCTCATCAGCCTCTGTTTTCTCTCTTGAAGTTTAAAATAAGACCAAAAAAAGGGTCATGTTATCATGAACGAGAGCACTGATTTGCCTTTTAGTTGGAACTACTGTGATAACCGCTGTTCTAGAAAAATAATCGACACCTTCTGACCAATCAGATTTGAGAATTCAGCCGTAATGTGGCATAATCATTTCTACCATCACTCATCACCAGGTATTAGAACAAACTGGGGTGAAAATCAACCAAATAACCAATGTAAATATATTATTGTAAACAATATGGATTGCAATAAAAATGCATTGTTTTATGGTATTAATGGATTTATTCATTAATAAATAGGAAAACACTGGAGCAACAACATGCTCAACGTTGGAGCCGCCATGTTGTGATTGGCTCAGGCGTATTGTTTTTTTTTCCCCCCTTATTTAAAACATTAGCTTAAAAATAGACTTTGTTCACTCGCAGTATGTGTGGCCATCACAAACAACACAAAATGTTTGTTTTTTATTTATATAAAACTAAAACTAGCTATTTATCCTTAACCACTAATGACACTGTTCATTTCATACTACACTGCTGAACAGCAAACCCTCATTTAATGTTGTTTTTAATACTTTTTCAGCATATTCTGCAATAAATTGTATTATAAAAGGGCAATGTAAATATTAAGTTCAGTTTTGTTTTGTTATTTGTCCAGCAGGCAACCAAAGAAAAACAACAATGTCAATAACTATGATTCTTGTGAAACTGAAGGGACATCATATTTTCAGCTGTACTGTTCTATACATCTTTGGCCATTACTAACGATGTAACTGAACTCCGACCCTGTGATGAGTGGTGGAAACGTGGTTAAAAATAAATCTACCTAGCATTCACTAAGTAGAATAAAATATGTTCATGGACACATCTGGTTATTGGGTTGGCTTGGTAAAAAAATTTACACAATTTCCGGGTTTGGAGTTGACTGCAGAGAGGTTCAGTAGCAGCACATCATGGATGCTTTTTCTTTTTCCTTCTAGCCTTAACTCATTTTCCCCTGTTCAGCTACAGCAACTGTGAGAAATGATCCGTGTAATATTTTCTTTATTAGTCTAATGAAATTCCAAATAAGCAAAATGAACTCAAATTAGATGACATGTAGCTTTCGAAGTGTGAAGAGATACCCAAAAGCACATATATATTTCTATCCGGAGTTTTTTAGTTCACAAACGTAGAGGTGCACATAGTGAAGTTTTAATACTGCACTGCCAGTTGGTATTTGTTTTTCCTCTTGGCTTGGCATTATTCTTTAATGAGTTTAAATTTCACCAAACGTTCAGGTAGCGTTAAACCCTTTTTCATGGCTTCCAGCATTTTACCTTGTATAGCCAGGCAACTCATTCCCTCAACAGCGAGTTTTCAGAGTGTATTTGCACAGGCACCGAGCTCCATTTTGTGTTTGTGTAAGATGTTGTTTTAGTTCTGTCAGCTCATTCAGTGGTTGCAGAGTGCCACAGGGTAGATTCATCACCAAAGCCAGTTGTAAACATGGGAAAGTTCCAGCGTGCCCTTTTCTAGTTCGATGATGGCTGCGGTATGGAAAAGTCCAAAAATTCACATCTAGCCTTTCAGGATGGATGACCGAGTTTGCTTTGGCTTCCAGTCTCCAGCATTGATCTCAGGAGTTTCGAGGTTTTCCCCCCGTTGCTCTCAAAAACAAACACATACTGTTTTAATGCAAAATTTCCTTCCTTGATGGTCACTATGAGACAGTTGAGTATGTACCGTGTTGAACTGCTCCAATATTTTTGTATTGCTGAAACCCAATTCAGTGATGTTCTTGATTAAAAATTTTTCTTCTTCTATAGTTATCCTGCCGTGTGCGATTTCCTACAACACAACAACTTATTATCCGTCATCCGGGCCCACGAAGCACAGGACGCTGGGTAATATCTCATCTGAATCACCTCAGACTTTTCTTAGTTTCAGTGTATTTCACACTTCAAGTAATGAGAAGTTTTTGTTCCTAATGGTCCTGCTGTGTTGTGTATCACAAAGATAGTTATTCGTGATATTGCAGTACTGTTGAATAAAGAGAGAGACTGACTAGCAATTTAAATGCAAGCTGTGTATTGGTAAAATATATTTCAGTTGGACGACTTGTGAATAAGTGCATACAATTTACTCCCACTAAATTTTAAATGAGCTCAGTCACTGTCAGAAATTTTGCTTACTCACTACAACTCGAATGAGACTGCCCTGCTTGTGCTTTAGTCAGTTCATTTGAGCTCTTTGTACAGCAGGAGTTTTATTGATTATTGCAGAGTTATTGTCTGAGTAGTTTGGACTCCTCTTGGTCGCGCAGTCTAAAAGATTAGAGCAGTGCGGAGTCAAGAAGTAAACGAAACCCCACCGGCTGAATCCAGCAGGACCTGTTGAGAATATAGAAGAAGCCATAATTCACAACTGAAGCAGTGTTGATTAACGATTATGGCTTCTGTAACCAGAATGATGATAATTACTTGAGAGCTTTCTTCTTTGTCAGGTATCGCATGTACAGAAAGAGTCAGACTACAGGCTTCCCCTCGCTCATCACCATCTTCTCAGCCCCCAACTACTTAGATGTCTACAATAATAAAGGTAAGTGTTGTGGACAACAGACGTGTGTGTGTGTGTGTGTGTGTGTGTGTGTGTGTGTGTGTGTGTGCGTGTGTGTGCGCGCGTTGGCACTAGTCTACAGTTGGCATGCTGTGGTCCTGCTGAGCTGCAAGATGGACAGACCCCACTCAGTTAGTCAGCACTTTTACATTAAATAGAAAAGAAAGTGAGTGGGTGTTTGGTCATTTTACCCATGCTGCACTTTTTTTTTCTTCTTCTGGCAAATGAAAACGTGAGGATGGATCAATCATTGCTGAGTTCACCCCCACACCCCCCCCCCCCCACCCCCACCCCCCCGGGCTAATGTAACTACTGTAATTGTGTTCAGGGTTTGCAGGGCTGTGCGTGCATGTGCACGCGTGTGTGAGAGAGAGAGAGCTATTCATCACTGATTTCAGGTTGTGTGTTAGTTTTTCCTCTAACATTAAAGGAAACCTGACATATTAGACTAACAGGTAAATGGTAAACTGCTAGTGAACTGCACAGAACTTGTTTTTTCATGGAACGAAGACCTTTAAACGCACCTGGTTATTCTTAGCTTCTGTAGTTATTTGCCTTGCTGCTCACTAATCTTTCTCCAGCTTTAATATTTAATCCAAGCTTTGCCATGGCAAAGGTAATGAGCTTAAAATATTTGTGCTTTGCATTGCAGAGAGGAAAGAAAGCAATTATTACCTCCAGGTTTAGTAGCTGGATGTGAATAATTGAATTTCATCATGAATTGAAGTGACCGCTGTAATGCTATGGCACTATAGAGTGTTTGACAGCCTTTGTTGGTTAAGAGAATTGCTTTATGCATTGCTAGACAAGCTAATCTCAGAGGAACAGTTTGTACTGTACTAGACGGTCTCTGGTGGCAATATGCTATATGGCTAAATGTATGTGGACACCTGACCAATCACACCCATATGTGCTTGCTGAACCTCCCATTTCCAGATTTAACCCACCTTTGCTGTTATAATAACCTCCACTCTTCTGGGAAAGCTTTCCACTAGATTTTGGAGAGTGGTTATGGGGATTTGTTTACTCATCCACAAGAGCATTAGTGAGGTCAGGCACTGATGTGAGGTGATGAGGTCTGGGGTGCAGTCAGCTTTCCAATTTATCCCAAAGGTGTTCAGTGGGATTGAGGTCAGGGCTCAGTGCAGGACGCTCGAGTTCTTCCACACCAACATTGACAAACCATGTCTTCATGGAGCTCGCTTTGTGCACAGAGGCATCATCATGCTGGAACAGGCCTCTTAGTTCCAGTGAAGGGAAAATGTAACATATTGTAACAGCATACAAAGACATCCTATGCAACTGTTTGCTTCCAACTTTGTGGCAACAGTTTGGGGAAGAACCACATATGGGTGTGATGGTCAGGCATCCATATACTTTTGGCCATATAGTGCAAATACTTGGAACAGCCTTAAAAACTGTCAGGAGGTCGTAACATGATTGAGGTTTGGTAGGAATTCCAGTGAAGGGAAATACACAGACATTCTAGACTTTCTAGGGCATTGGTGGCTCAACAGTTAAGGCTCTTGGTTACTCATCAGAAGGTCTGAGGTTCAAGCCAAGCTGCCACTGCTGGGCCCTTCAGCAAGGTCCTTAACCCTCTCTGCTCCAGTGGTGCTGTATCATGGCTGACCCTGCACTCTGACCCCAACTTCTTAACAAGCTGGGACATGTGAAGAAGCGAATTTCACTGCGACTGCACTGTAATATAAATGTGACAAAAAAAAACTTCTAGACAATTGTGTGGGTAAGGCTCACATATGGGTGTAATGGTCAGGTGTCCACATACTTTTGGCCATATAGTGTAACTTTAGAAATATAGTTTAAATTACACGTGTCTGACCAAATTGCTCTGAATTCATTGAAGGAATGGCATTGTTATCTAGTGTAAATATAATTCTAATTCAATATAAATGAAAAATGTGAAATTAACTCGCCTAAATCTCACGTTTTGTTGAGTAGGTCTAACCGGTGTTTTTTTTTGGGGGGGGGGGGGGGGGGCGGGTTCGTCACAGTAGAACTATGGTGGCAGGAAGCAGTGTGTTCACTTTACGCATGCATAGTACACCTCACTTTTTCTTCCAGCACCATAGCCACCCCTGATTTTGCATCAGTCTAGCTCTTAACGATAGCCTGTTGCTGCAGTGTGTTTAATTTACATTATAGCTACATTAGCACATTATAGCAGGGAGGTGTTTGTTTTTGTGGGCCGACAGCACAAAGACCCAAAAATGAGCTGCCGTTATTAAGCAGTTGAGACCAGAGGTGTGTCGTGTGTCAGCAATGCAGCAACGATTTCAGTGAGCTATTCTCCCTTTACGCATAACACCATGCACCATAACGACCTCCGCACGTTCATTTAAAGCTGGATCAAGCAGACAGTGGGCAGGGGGTAGACAGATGCATGGGAGATTGATCCTCTCTGCTCACAGTGAAGTCAGAGTCATGGCCTGTGTCAAGATTGATAGCCACAGAGCGCTGCTGTAAATCCAGCAGTGAGAGTGGGAAGGTGTGCCCGCACTATTCATCACTCTCCTGGGTTTCCAGACTGACTCTCCAGCTGTCTGTCAGGCTGTAGCTCCATCTGCGTGAAACGAGTCAATAAGGGAACCCGTGACAAAGCACAGGAAATCCTACGAGAAAGACAAAGAGCGGTAGTGCTGGTTAGTCTTATGAAGCTAATGAATGCCTAACCAGTGTTTTATTCTCTGAGCAAAGGAGAGTGTAGCAGGCCTCAGCAGGGGTAATGGCCACAGTCTCTGCCAGCATGCTGAGCTCGTTCCAAGCATTGATTAAAGCACTGAGGGTTCCTCCATCTGTCAGTGGCACAACAGTTGGGGATTCCAGATAAGACATGCCTGGAATACTGATCCGCAGTCAGGCTTTGCCTTGAGCAGCACGAATGCACAGGCGGGGTTAGATGATTCAGGAACGGTGGCTCGTCGTCGTCTTAGGAATCTGTTCATGGAGGAATAATGGAGGGGTTCCTAATTATGTTTTTCTTTAATAGTGGATAATTGGTTCATTTCTGATTCCCTGATTTCTTCCCATATACCACACATCATTCCAGCAGGAGCCATGTTACCTCCTGAAGCACAGTCTGTTTACCTGAAGCGTAGCAGGTCATGGGGTCATCCTGTGGTTCCTGTACAGACTGGCGTTCTCGAGTGGAAGGTTTTGGAATGGCCACGTCACTTATGATGACTCTGTCTCCTGGAATGAGGGAGGGGGGAGAGATGGAGAGAAAGAGAGAGAGCACAGCAGATTCTCTCCATGGCCACAGTGCTCTGTTTCTCCTTTACACTCCCATGCTGTTTAGCTTTGACTCCAAGTTTATTGCGTTTACTGTTATTTGAGGGATATCAATGGTCTCAGTGTGACTTGGAATGTAATAACTTGGTTGTTTGAGAGTTCACAGCTATGAATTATGATAACTTTAATAAAAACAGCTTCTTGAAACAGGCTAGATAATTTAGTATTTCCCTTGTGAAAACATATTTTTCATCTGTATTTATTTTCATTTCTTCATTATTCATAATTAAAATAGACTAACATTACCTTTTTTATTCCCATGAGTCATTGTAATACTTTTTTTAAAAAAATATTTGTCTACATGTTCATAATATCTATGCAAATCTCAATAATTCCTAAAGTATAATCTCTAATATTACATTGTTCTTTAAATTAAGCACTTTAGTGGACACAGGAGCCACCTTGTGGTTGTGCCTGGAAATGCATCTCAAATCAAATCATAACCTTTGAACCTATTTTTACTTAATCTGTGACATGATCTAGACCATATCGTAAATGATTGTCCTATATAAATGATCATTTATGAATTAGGAAGTGTAACAGGTATAACACAATATTTTATGCATTGCCCAACTCAAACAAAGTAGTAGGTTAAGTAGAGACATGCTCTTGGGTCTTTAAGTCTGGCTTGCAGTTGACAGCTGGCCTGCTCTCTGCTCCACATGACAGCGTGCTATTCTCACTCGGGAGCGAGACTCCGGTCCGGGAAAGTCCCTCTCTGCGAGTTCAAGCGCAGTGTCCGCTTTCAGTATGTGAGGCACACAAGCAGGAGTCACCATGCTTACTCTAATGCCGATAGCACACAGAAAGTGACCTTGAGCCACACAGATAAGATTTCAAAAAGATGGCTGTGATTTGCATGTCCACCACTCATTTAAAGGCTTGAATGCTCAAAGCAGAGATCATACTGGCTGTGGGACACTCTGAAGGGTAACACTTTACATTAAGGTTGCCTTAACTCATATTCACTGCATCACTGCAACATTTATAAGCAATTAACTAAATAACATTAATAATTTCTAAGTGATATTAGGAAGAAACAATTATAAAAAAACATCTTTGTCATTTATTGGGTTAATCTCACACTGAAATCCTTACCTTTAATTGAAGTAAAGGGGGGGAAAAGTAATTCCCTTAGGCATTACGTTTGTCAGATGCATTTTTATATAATTATTTTTATTTAATTTTTTTTTTTTTTTAAATTTTGTAAAATGATTTTGACCATATTTACCAAGGGTGCCAATAATTCTGGAGCTTATTGTAATTTATGTTAGCTTGTTTGTTCAATGAAGAACAACTGTCTGCATTAACTAATGTTAATCTCAACACATTGCTTTGCATGTGTTTGTCAACTCTATAAAGATAACTGTGTGTGCGTATTCCTCCATAAGAGAGAGTGTGAGAGCTGCTGAATGTCTAAATGTCCAAATCTTCCCCTCACTTTTCTTGCTCTCCATGCGTTTAGCTGCTGTGCTGAAATACGAGAATAACGTCATGAACATTCGGCAGTTTAACTGTTCTCCTCACCCCTACTGGCTGCCCAACTTCATGGATGTCTTCACCTGGTCCTTGCCCTTCGTTGGGGAGAAAGGTACGTTTTGAATAGAACTCCCCTGAATACGCACACATTTATGCATTCATGCAGTAATGAGCTGTGTTGTAGGGGAATTTTTTGTTTGTTTGTTTGTTTTTATTTTTGGATAAACGATGTAATTACGGATGTTGTCAGTACTTTTCTAACACTGACAGTGTTGTTGCTAACTGATTTAAATCAGAAATCTGTTTTTGTATGGATTGTTTTATTCTTCCTTTTCAGTGGTAACTATTTTTATTTCACATTCAATAACATTATAATCAAAACAGTGGAGCATGATACTGCGCATCATGGAATGTCTTCAAGCATCATCGTATACTATTTTTATCATGTCGCCCACTGCTGTATGGTAGAACGTTCCAGAAAACAGCAATGGCATGATCTGTGTCTCTCACTTTCTCTCTGTGTTCCTGCCCCCAGTCACTGAGATGCTGGTAAATGTTCTGAGCATCTGCTCCAATGATGAACTGACTACAGATGAGGAGATTGATGGTAAGAAATTTACAGCTGACACATGCGAATGCACACGCATGCACTTACACAGAAGGGGCTTGGGGTTTAGTTTCTCAGATTCCCAACAGGAGATGCCACTAGACCAGAGCCACAGTCTTGAGTATTCCGTACATGTGGCTGTTTTCAGATCTCTAACACAACATGTCTGAGTTAACCACAGAGCCAGGCGAGGGTTTTAGCCTAACTGTGGTTCAAAGCGTCTCAGCTTGTAAGAACACATGCACACAGAACACATGCGGCGAATATGGACGCTGTAGTAGGGCAAAGCTCTCTGCATTATAAAAAGTCCTGTAAAGCTAACTTCATTTCCCTGCTGCTACGCAATCGGCAGCTGCTCGGAGTTAGTATAACCGGAAAATGCAGCCGTTCAAAAGCTTTTCCACGTGCGTGTTTATAGTGGACCTGTGAAGCTTGCACAACCAGTAAAACCCCATTTTCTCAAAACGATGACAATCAATTTAGGCATAAAATCTGTTGCAAGTATGTGAAGGCAGGTAACAGTGTTAAGATTTCCAGATTAGAGGATGAGAGAAAGTGTAAGGTTTATTTAGCTGCCCTTTTACATTTTGGGATTTACAAGCAGTGTATAATAGAAAAGTGCAAGAGGCTGATGTATATAGGGTCTTTCTGCATAGCTCATAGTAGTTTGGCTTCATCATTGTGATTTACTGCAAAATATAAGCATTCATGTTGACGACTAAAGGGATGTATGCACACTGTTGAGTCATAAACCCACTACATCTAAAGCACCAGCTGCTTCTGCCCCTCGAAACAGGAAAGGATAAACAAAATGCACCTTCTCTGCACTATGGGATGTCTAGCAGTCCAGATGTGTTATTTCCCTGCACTAAAATCCTCAGCATCTCCCAAGCAGCATCACATTTGTGTTCACTGAACTCCTCGAGTCACATTTCATTTTAAGGAAAATGTCATGAGCTCTGAGGAATATGCTAGGCCTCAAGGCTTGATTTACATAACAGACATTAACTTGCTAAAGCTGAACCTTTATATTTTATCAAAAGGAAAGAGGAATATCTTTGCTTTCAGGCATGCAAGCCCCATCGAGTTCACACTCGTTTTACACGAACGTCTCGTCATTTGCTCGCTGTTCCTCCTCCTGTCAGACTTGGCTTAATATTTATTAGTCTGGTTCTGAGATTCTTTTTTTCTTTAAGATTTGAAAATCTTCCTCTTAAATGGTTTACTCTTTGTTCTTCTTTCTTAATCATTGCTTTTTCATCCTCCTTTCTCACCCTACTGTTTGCAGTACGAAACCCTTACTGTTTTCGTAGGTGACTTCACTTCCCCTTCAGCTTTATTTAACCAGCTTCTTTTCTGCCCCCAAACACCCCCCACCCACCTCAGCCACTGTGTCAGGCATTTACTTTCTTTTGCTCCATAGGTGTGGCTTCCTCCCTCTCTTTTCTTCTCTCGCACTTTATCTTGCTCTATCTTTCTCTCTCTCTCTCTCTCTCTCTCTCTCTCTCTCTCTCTCTCTCTCTCTCTCTCTCCCTCCTTATTTCTTCCTTACTCTTTTGCTGTCTCCCTCACTCACTCTTGTCTGTCTTTATACTTCTCTCTTATGGTCTCTTTGCTTCTCTCTTTCTCTTGCTCACTCTCTCTCTCTCCCTCTCTCTCTCTCTCTCTCTCTCTCTCTCTCTCTCTCTCTCTTGCGTGTTCTCTCCCTCTTGCATTCCACAGCCATCCACTGATCATTCTTCTGTTCTTTTTCTGTTCTCTTCTGGGGTGTTCTTGAGAAGGACAGCTAATATATGCCCCAAAGAAAGGTACAGCCTCCCACATGCCTTGCCGTGTGCACAGTGCTGCCTTGCTTATTGTTTGTACCTTTTGCTAACGGGTTGCATAACACCAAGTTTAGGCTATTTATTTATTTATTTATTTATTTTTAAAATAATTGTAGGGATTCATACTAATATTATCTTTAATGTCCACTTAAATTAGCTCATTACCTGCTTTAGATTATTATGTAAGGATGAAAATGTTTGGTGTGTGGATTGCCTGCAGTGATTGCTCACATTGTTGGTGTAGATGGGCTTGTAGGATAATTATAATGCAGTTGATTTTAAAATTAGTGTTCATCAAAAATTTTGAGCCAAGAAGTGCATATAAGTTGCCATATTCTTGTCTTATATTGTAGACGTTACCTGATTCTTCTTAGTAAGGACTGTTTCTGAAAAGTGCAGGCTAATAAATAGTCAGTAAAGTCATTTTAACACTCTATTCCACAGTCTCAACACAAGACAATTACAATTATTGGTAACATTTGTAGATTAATGTTTGCATACATTTCCAGAAACAGCAGTTATTAAGGAAAGTATGGGATAATAGTACAGTATAACTCTAAATAAAGAACTAAATAGGCAATTGGTTCATCTTCAGTAATGCAGCATTTCACTAAAGCTTTGACTCTGAATTTCCAACCTCCTGCTAGGAAAAACCAAATAAATGTGGAATTCCTACTCAGAAATTTGAGAAGGTCTCCTCAACCCAGAGTGAAGCAAGTGACATCAAGTCAATATCAGTAGTAAACATAGTAGATATATTAGGTTGTTAAATCTGTAATATTGACTATACAGTTCACTGTTTTGATCAGTCATCAGATTTGATCTGCTAGATTGTTACTAACAAAAGACAAGCATGGAGACATCCCCATGTTGCTTCCCCACTGTGTAGCTCAAACACACAACTTCTTATACAGAACGCACTTCTGAGTCAAGTTGAACGCAGAATAAGCACTCTGTCCTGGTCAGGGTCATGGTACCAGGGAACACTGGGCCACAAGGAGGGAACACATCCTTGATGGGATGCTAATCCATGTCAGGGCACCATGCGCACATATTCACACCTAAGGACAATTTAGAGGAGCCTCATGTGTTTAGGAGAAAACCAGAGAATCCACATGGAGAGCATGCAAAACTCTGCACTTTCAGTAACCAGAGCTCAGAATCAAACAGGAGGCCCTAGAGCTATGATGAATCCATGTAATAAGTTCTTAATGTTCCCTCTTCACTACTGTATTCACTACTTCGCTACACACTTAACTACGAATTAATGTCTAATATGGGACCCTTCTCCCTGCAGTGTTACCAAATAATATCTTGTAAATACTATGCATATCATAAATCCTATATTCCTACCAAACCTCAATCATGTTACGACCTCCTGACAGTTTTTAAGGCTGTTCCAAGTATTTGCACTATATGGCCAAAAGTATATGGATGCCTGACCATCACACCCATATGTGGTTCTTCCCCAAACTGTTGCCACAAAGTTGGAAGCAAACAGTTGCATAGGATGTCTTTGTATGCTGTTACAATATGTTACATTTTCCCTTCACTGGAACTAAGAGGCCTGTTCCAGCATGATGATGCCTCTGTGCACAAAGCGAGCTCCATGAAGACATGGTTTGTCAATGTTGGTGTGGAAGAACTCGAGTGTCCTGCACAGAGCCCTGACCTCAATTCCACTGAACACCTTTGGGATAAATTGGAAAGCTGACTGCACCCCAGACCTCATCACCTCACATCAGTGCCTGACCTCACTAATGCTCTTGTGGATGAGTAAACAAATCCCCATAACCACTCTCCAAAATCTAGTGGAAAGCTTTCCCAGAAGAGTGGAGGTTATTATAACAGCAAAGGTGGGTTAAATCTGGAAATGGGAGGTTCTATAGTCAGGTGTCTACAAACTTTTGGCCATATAGTGTATATAGTAACGGTTTTAACAAGCTTGGGTTTAATGGAAAATCTGATTTAGCAACAGTTGTAGTAGTTGTGTGCAGCAACCCTTTCCACAGCTCCCAATAAAGCTAGCATCTTGATTAAAACAGTGTGAATAATAATGTGTGTTTGAATCTGTGAGTAGCTTCACTGTAACCCTGATTACAGAAATCAGTAGTAAGCTAACCGAATGCTTAGCACATTCATATTCTGAAGTCTAGAAGCATAGGATGCTGAAGGGGACTAGTTTATTGATCCGACTTGCCTTTACCAGGACAGCAAATTCGTCGCACTGCCTTGAATTAAGCTTTTTATTGGTTTGGGTAGTTGCACCTTAGGACTCGATTTAGTTAATGCAGCTGTTTGTCTTTTTTGACATTAGGGAAAAAATGAACATATTAAATCTTTAAACGGTTTTAGATAGTTGAGATAGTTCCATGGTTGTAGTATGAGATGATTTGGCAAAAAAAAAAAAAAAGCTGCTGGAGATTGACTTTTCTGTGCGTTTTTGTGCATGTGTGTAGGTGCTACAGCCTCTGCACGCAAAGAAGTGATCCGAAATAAGATTCGTGCCATTGGGAAGATGGCTAGAGTATTCTCAGTGCTACGGTAAGATACGGTGTTTGTGTGTATGTATGTGAATGTGTGCGTGTGTACATGTGTGTAATGTTGTGTCTGTATTTCAGAGAGGAGAGCGAGAGTGTTCTGACTCTGAAAGGTCTCACTCCGACTGGCATGCTACCCAGCGGTGTTCTCTCGGGAGGCAGAGAGAAACTCCAGAATGGTAAGACATACACACACTTATACATACCTCACGTTGAGGGCAATTCCACTGTCACACTCTTTATAGCACTTACAGTACTGTGCAAAAGTTTTAGGCACCCTATTTTTTTTTTAGTACAAACTTTGTTATAGATTTTTATTTTATGATTTCTACATTATCGAGTCAGTACAAAAACATGTCAGATTTCCAAACATTAGTTTTGCAGCTCAAAATTAAATGTTACAGAAAAATGTTTGTTTGTCAGTAAAGAAAGCAACATATTATATAAGACACTTTTCAGACAAAAAAACATAATGAAGGCTGTTGGGTTTTGCTGCAAAAATAAGAAGCAAGTGTGACAGTCAAGTCTCCAGAAGAACCGTGTCTGGTTCTGCAAGATGCTCAATAACACTTACAGCTCAGTTCCTTATAAAACTACACTTATTCTACCTGAAACTACTAATACATTTTTTAAAGCAAATGGTTATCACACCAAATATCGACTTTGTTTCAATTATTTCTGTTTACTGCTCTTTATAGTATTATTTTAATGTAGACGCATTTAATTTCATTCTGTTTGAAGGCATCTTTGTCGTATAGCATTTCTTAGCATGTGCTAAGAGAGAATAGCCAAGACTATTGCACAGTACTGTGTAACATTTTCTTATTTGTGAACACCTCAGAATAAGCCTTAACAATTAATCATATTTGTATTATGATGGTTTGTTTTTTTTTTTGTTTTTTTGCTTCCTCAGAAAATGAACATTATTGATTGTAGTATTTGTGAATTTTGCTGAAGTTGCCCTTTGCAAATGGCAGTAGTTTCAGGATAAGTAGTACATCTAGTATAGAATAGCTATTACTGTGTTTTTTTTTTTGTTTTTGTTTGTTTTTTTGTGAAATGAATGAACACCACTGCCAATCCAGGTTGTGTAGGTCAGCTGATCTTTATCGCCAGTTCCAACTAACCTAGTTTACCTTCACTAGCTCTTTTCTAGCTCTCTGCCTTTTTGGATATATTGATTGATAAATGGATGGATAGATGAATGTATAGATGTACTTTATCGATCCCTCAGTGAGTAACTGATGAGTGCAGGACATTAAGTACACAGAATTAATACACTTAAGTACACATACGCACGGTGCAATGTCTTCCATGCACAAACAAAGAATAACTTGTAGTTTAGATAGTCGCATTTTTAAAGTATTTTTCCTAACACCATGCTAACATTGGGTCTAGTCAGTGTTCATTCATCTACATGCTTTCAAAATCTAATTAAGGTGATATGCTGCATATAAAATAAATCTCCACTCAGTTAATGGATTATGACTAAAAAGAAATCTGCTTCAAAGATCTGTACATTTTACAGAATATAGCCTTATACTGTACAATGTGACCGAAAAGTATGTTTAGTGTAAATTTAATGCAATAGAGTCCAGTATACCTATTTGTCCCTGAATTGGCTGAATATTTGTGATTTATCATTTCAGCCACCATCCCATCAGCCTATAACAGATTATTTCAACACTGAAATATGTGCTAGCATAAAACAGGTCATATCAGGTTCTGTTCAAAGGGAGAAGCTGGGAACTACAGAAAAGAAGCACCTCCCATAGCTGAATCCTAGCACCTTTCCTCAAACTCATTTTCCAATTGTGCTGATTACAATTTCGCCTGGGGAAAAAAAAAATGCAAAAATAGCACAAAGATCCATATGATAGCCATGAAATAATATGAGGTAGAGACAATATTTAAGAAAGTTCTGTAATTTGACCCGAAACAAGTGAAAAGGTAGACTTCCAATTAATATGATGACTATCGACAAACTATCTACTTTCTCAGATGTTAGTTTAGTTACTTTGATGGCATGGTCTTACATTCTGCTTGTTCTTTAACTGATAGAGGGGGCAACTGAGATTTTCTTTCTCTTCAAAAGCAGTGGAAGCGCAGTCATTTTAATTCACATCTTTACCTGATTTACCTTTACCTTTACCTATCTTGACCTTTACTCAGAAATGTTCAGTTACCCTCTGTCTTTTTTTTTGTTTAGTTTTTTATTCATGGATATGTACAGTTTACACACTGATACACACTCTGTTGTGGTGTTTGGAACAAGAGGTTTTCTGAGTTTCCCATACTCACTGTACTTTCTACTGATCTCTCAAACAATGTCTTTTCTTCTCTCTTTTTCTTCCTGGAAACCGCAGGTATAATGTGTTGTGCAAGCGTCTTTCACACGTTTACATGAAACAAATGCAGAATTCACTGAAATACTCCATATAGTTATCCCTTCTTCATTATAGCACTTAACACATGCTGTATTAAAGCATCTACCTCTACTTTTCTTCATCATAGTGTTACAGCACTTGTGTGGAAATTGCATCTTTTTGAAGTTTGTGGTTCGAAGGCTTGTAACAGGTCTTATAAAGCGTTAATAACGATACTGTAATGGCAGAGAATAGTAACGTGGACGGCACTTTTGAAGTTTCTGAACCACAGATTTGACGCATTTGTGATTTCCAGAGTTGCTGACATTATGATGCGGAACACAATAAAAAGCAGGCAACATTATATTATATGACCAAAAGTTTGCGGACATCTGACCATCACACTCATATGTGATTGTTGAACATCCTATTGTGAAACCATGAGCATTCATTTGGATTTTTTTCCCCCCCCTTCACTGCTGTTACATTCACCACTCTTTTGTAAAGTCGTTCCACTTGATTTTGGAGCAGGGTTCTGTGCCGGACACTCCAGTTCTTCCACTCAAACCTTGGTAAACCATGTCTTCATGGAGCTCACTTTGTGCACAAGAGCATTGGGACATGCTTGGGCTCTTTAGTTCCAGTAAATGGAAATTGTGTGCCTCCAACTTTGTGTCAACAATTTGGGAAAAGAACCACATATGGGTGTGATGTCAGGTGTCCACAATCTTTTGACCGTATAGAGTACCTAAATACACTAAAGGCATTTTAGTGTCCATTTTATATTACAACAAAAATAAGGATAAGTATTCATTCCTAACCCTTTATATATACACCAGCTTGTGTTGCCTTCTGCCTTTACATTTATAGATTTAACCAAATTAGCGTTGCAACGAAACTGTGTTTAAAACATCATAACTGATATCTCTTCACAAACCACAGGCAGGAATTGGATCAACTTTGCTCTCTTACTCGCATGATCTCATGTCCATCACTTGCACTAAATGGGAAGTTTGGTTATATTTAATATAGTGAATGATAATAGGGTTATTCAGTTTCATTCCACTATAGAAGTTTTGACATCTCATCCATTCTGGTTTTGAGTGTGCATTGAACATCGGAGCCGTATTAACAAAAAATCTTACCTTACTGCTTAGAGTTCTCCAAAAGTTATTAATTAAACGGCAGAGTTTTTGCTGAATGAATTTTCATGAAGTATATGCTGGCTCGTTATTGATCTGTTTTCGTTTTCCATGCTGAAGGAAATAATGAATATTCTCTTAGCTAGGGATGTTATGAACTAGGAGGTAGTGTCTTGAATTTCTAGTTGCTACGGCATTTAAAACCGTCGTAATCCTACAAAGACGCATCTCCTGTCTTCAATGCAAACTGATTGCTTTTTCTTGTATAATAACTGCTTGTTGTTGGGCTTGTGTCCACATTGAGCTTGGTAATTAGTAAGCACTTTGCACATTGTGCATGTACACTAGCTTATCCAAAGCCTCCAATCCTCTGAGAACCTCCTTTAAAATGTTGTATGTATCTCGTATATCGTATTGTTAAACTTGGCCAGTAATTGGTTTCAGCTTGGTTTAGGCAGAAGAGAATATGAAAAATACTTCATAGTGTGTCTGCATAATTAAGAAAAACGATGAAAAGCAAATTTCAGTTTGCATTATATATAAATTAACTTATTTCAAGCTATTACAGTGAGTAAAAGAAGGTGCAGTCTTTCCAGACCAGGGAACCGCATAAAAATGCAGAGTGGGGAAAGGCTGTTACTCCTTTGTAAATCTAAATCCAGGGAAAAGTAGGCCAGTTGGGAGCTGCTCTTAGCCTTAAGATCTTTGTGAATACGGCTCTAGTAGTAGTTAATAGTTTTGCTTGAAAATGGAGACATGCAAGAGACAGAGTGAAGACTAATTCCTGCCTCAGCATTAGTAGAAACACAGCTAATTGTGTGCTCTCTGTCCACTGAGACAGCAGAGTGCTTCTACTGCAATGCTGTCTATTCCCTCAGCACCTCTGTCATCTTAGCAGATTGTGTGTATGGTGTTTTCTCTTGATCCTATTCTGTAGATTTTCCAGAGATCGTCACATTTGGCCTTTCTTTCATTTGCCAAGTTTCCATTCTTGTTTTGAACATGTTCATGTTCGTGCACATGAACTTGTGCATAATGTTAACTATCAAAGATAGTTACTTGAAGGTAAGTAGCAACTCCCACTCAGTGCTATCAAAGATGGAGATTTTGTTCAATGACACGTGCTAACAAGTTTCTCGTAATAGAAATTAAAATGTATTTGTGTGTGTGGGGGCAGATATAATCATTTCAGTCATTTAAAAAAAAAAAAAAAATTCTATTATTATTCTTGACTATCCAGTATGTGTTTGGACACAATAGAGCGCTGAACCTGTAACAGCCGTTCTGTGTGTGCATCCAGTGACTTATCACCATTTCATGCTAAACAATGAAAACGTGTTAAAATACAGAGCATTGAGACACATTCATGATCTGAGCAAGCGTCTCTGATTTCTGTGTGCCTCAGTCCCATTTTCCCCAATCATCCATTATCTGTGGTACGAGAATCCCTTTCTAAGCGTCCGTCATTCCACATTTCACTATTCCTCTGAGCCTCTCTTGTTCCTTGTTGCCTTTCTCCTGTAGCATCTCTGTGTTCTCACCTCAGAGTTGCGCACTGTGTGTTAATGCTGTTACATGTACATTTGGCTCTTATTGCTGCTCGTTGACTTTGTTAATAGACAAATTTAACCTGCTCTGCTCACCTCTCTCACTCGTTTTGTAACCCCCCCTTCCCCTTCTTTTCTTCAGCTACTATTGAGGCTATAGAGGCCGATGAAGGTAAATAGGCCAAAGCCCCTTTTCCCCTTTCTGTTGCCTGGCTGCAACAGATAAAGGGGTTCTAATGGGTTCATCTATTGTTACTGTAGCTTGTGTAGAGTGTGTTGGGTGTTTGGGCAAACAGAGTGCTTTTAGTGTTCAGCGAAAATAGAAATAAGAAAAGAAAATACTGAAACAGGCCATGCTTGCTTTAAAGGGGAACTTGATTACAACTGCAGCCACATGTCATGTAGTTTGGAATTGCATACATTTCCATGCGAAATTTCACAGTATATAACAGGGGTTCTCAAACTTTTTGCAGTAAGGGACCAGTTTATCTGTACAATAAATTCTACTAATAAATTCTTAGCCCTGATTTATGAACCCAGTCCAACTATTCAGATATTAAGCTCATTATTGTTTACAATAATGTTTTAGATATTTTTCGGAGAGCGTTTTATTCCTGAACATTCCACCGACAGAACACATCAGGTCCAAGTTATTATTTATAGCCCTACTTGTTTCCATGTTTTTGAGGTTTGGATTAAACCCATTCAGTTTGAGTGTGTTTATTGAATGTGACCAGTCACACCAGCTAATAACTATAATAATTGTAGTAATAATGATAGGTTGTGATTTCCAGCACTGTAACAAACCAAAAAAAAAAAGTCAAATCATCCACCATGGCTATACTTTGAGGACCCCTGGAACCTCTTTGAGAACCATTGGTATATAACTTAATATATTACAAAGAAATTATGAGACTACAGTTACCTAATGTACAGTCTTTACATCCCCTTTAAAACAATGGTACTGATGCAGTTGTGCTTTGTTTTTGCCTAAATTCTGAGTTTTACCAACAGTCTATACCGCAAGAACAACCTCAACTGCGCTCTAAATAGTGGCTTTGGCTGCTATTTATGTTATAACTGTTGATGCTTAAGTATTGTTCTTAGACATAAAGGTGCCCACTGTGCCAGAACTGGTTTTTTTCTTTTATTATTCTTCTATTTTTGAAATACATTTATTTGGCTTTCCCCCCTTGTGGATAGTCCGTGGCTGTGCTGTGTCTGTGTTTCTCTCCTTCACTGCTAATAACCCGTGTTTGTCCTGTGCTATGCAGCAACAGTGAAACGTATCCATTGTACAACATGGCCCAAAGCCCTGATCCAAACGGCAGGCCGAGTCAGAAAGGGAACAACTTAGATTGTTAATCAGCAGTGTTTAATACGTCTCTTCAGTTTGCTGCATGCTTCAAACAGGCATAACGTGGTTAACAAGCAACTTCCCTCAGTATCCATATACTGATCTAGCTCCACCTTTATTTTGTGCACACATTTACTATATTTCTCACATTCTTTTACGTTAACGTTACCTTCCCCGAGCCTCTGTAGTGCTTTTATGGAGTGTGGTGGGAAGTTCAGTTCTTGGTGGCTTGTTTTTTTTTGTTTGTTTTTTTTTATGTCGATTCACACTGGGCAGTGTAAAAATAACGCCAGCCTCTGATAAGCCTAAAGGGAAGTGGCCTTGCGAAACCACTCGTGTTCATGGCCCTCCAGAACTGAGACAGCCTAGCACTGCTCCATTCTGTAATCCAAAAGAAAATGGTAACTAGTGTGCATATCCTGGTATTTCCTTTTACACGTTACATTGATCCAGAAAACTGATTCTCTTGTTTTTTTTTCTTTTTTTTTTCTTCCCCCCCCTACCATTTAGGGAATCATGAGGCATTGTGTATTTACACATCTCATGATGTATCAAATTTGTTTTCAAAAATTGTTTCATCTTATTCAGTTAAAGTATTCTTCAGTGCTAAACAAAGTACAAATAAATAAATAGGGATTTCAATATTTTGGATCAGCCAAAAATATGGATGTGAAGGTTCTCAGTCATCCTGTAAGTCAAGGTCACAGGAAATGTTTTGTTTCAGTATCCTATGTGTAATGTGTGTTAATTAGGTTAATTTGTTCAGATTATATCACAAATCCAGTCACCTTGACTTACTACAACTAGACATAACCATATCGACCAGCAAAATAAAACAATCCGAGAAGTGTGTGCGCGCGTGTGTGTGTGTATGTGATCTTTGCCATGTCCATGCCATGAGAGCATTCCTATTCTAACATTTCTCCTCCATCTTGCTCCCCACTTCAGCCATCAAAGGCTTTTCGCCACAGCACAAGATCACGAGCTTTGAAGAGGCTAAAGGCCTGGACCGCATTAACGAGCGCATGCCACCCCGGCGCGATGCGCTGCCTTGCGACGCCAGCCTCAACTCTCTCAACAAAGCACTGTGCTCCGAAAGCAACGGCACCGAGGCCAAGGCCAGCAGCGGCAGTGCCATCCAGTGATTGTCCCCGCCCACACCCAGCCCATGCTGTCATCAGGCTCCTCCCTCTCTCTCTCCATGCTACAGTCGGACAGACGAGTGCAGGGGGGCGGGCATCGCGAGTCAGAGGGTAGGAGCAGAGGAAGTGAGGATGGAGAGGGAGGTGAAGGGGAGAGCAGAGTTTTCAAACATGATTCAGAGTGACACTCTCTTAGTCTTTCGATATGCCTTTAAAAATATTTTGCTTGTAAAAACCATGAAAAGTTCTTGCGGGTTCACTCTTTTCTGAATGAGTAAGTGTGGGAAGTGTGCTCTCGGTTGTGGATTGAGCAGCGCAGCAGGCAGATATCTTATGTGAAAAGGCCTTTACTCATTTACTGGTTAACAGATTTTTTTTTTTTTCTTCGTGTGTGTAACTTCTTACTAATTATTGTATGTTTACAAAAAAAACAGCACTAAAATGGACAGAGCATAAAGTTTTTAACATGGAAAGGGTGTACAAACTAAATAAGGACTATTTATTGATACCTTTTTTGCTACTCTTATAAACTAGCTCTAAAGTAAATTAGGCAGTCTTAAAAGAATGTTGCAACATTGAAATGCCAAAAATGGAACGTTTTATGGTTTTGTACAGATTATGCTTACCTCAGGTTTCTTTGGTGTGTGTGTGCTTTGATCCTATTTTCTGTATAATGGCTAATTTGCTTGATAGCAAGTACCCGCTTTCTTGGAGTTTAGAACTGGAATTCGCACCTATCATTTGAGAAATATGTTTTGTTTTTTATTCGAGATGGGGAATAGTTCTGTTGTGGCTTGCTGGAACTTCTGTGAGTGTTCAGTTTTCTTTTTAAGTATTGCGAACAAACAAAAAAGTGAAAAAGTGTCTATATATATATATATATATATATATATATATATATATATATATATATATATATATATATATATATATATATATATATAATTAGCACCTATATTCTGAAAAAAAAGACAAAAAATAGAAAGCATCTGCCTATGCATGTTTTATAAGAATTATCAAAGGAAATATGAATGAATTACCTTGGCTGCAGAGGCCGGTTTTGATCTGTAGTGTTGCTTAGTCGATATATACTGGAAATGTATACCGCCATTCTTTACTCTAATGCCAGGATAAAGCTTCAGGCCTTTTGTTATGAAAGCATCAAACTATTTATCATTGGACGAGGAATCAAGGTTTTTACGCCTGTAAGTACACATGTAGTCCGAATTAGCATGTTTAACTGTTATCGTGACATAAGTTTGTGGTTACATGTGGAACTCAAAATGCATGACAGCTGTTAATGTCATACAAGACAGTTAGACTTTTTTTTGTTCTTTTTTTTTGTAAACGTGCCACAGACAAAGTGTAATATTATTATTATTATTATTATTATTATTATTATTATTATTATTATTAGGAACTATGCTTTGTATATCAGTTACCGGTTTGTTACTGCTCAATACTTTAAGAAAATAAAATACTCCATTGTTTTGGTTTTTTTGTTTTGTTTTTTTAAACAAATGCTTAAGTGCCCAAGTAATTCACTACACAACATTAAGACTTGCTTTTGTAATTTAACTTCCAAACTGTTGGCTGATGCAGCATGCACTCACAACTATTAAAGAGTATTTTATATTACTGTTCAATAAAATGTGCATGAAAATAAAACCCTGGATTTGTGTGTGTGTGTGTGTGTGTGTGTGTGTGTGTGTGTGTGTGTCCTATGAAAGGGCACTAAGACCGTATCAGTTAAGAAAGATGGATGAATTAAATGAACTCTGACATGGCCCATAGACCAGTTATGAGTTTGAGGAAACGGTTATCTGTAACTATGATATGGATAGATAAGTCAGATATGGTATTCACTTTGAAGCTTACTAGCTCTTCATACTTGTTGCTGAATGACAAAACTTTAAATCTACAAAGATTGAATGTGGAAAAAATAGACAGATAAAATGAAGAATTTGATCATTTGAGTGGAATCTGAACACATTAGCAATAACTCATTGAATGGAGAATAGTAGTGTTTGTGTGCCTTCTTATTTCTTTAGTCTTTATTATTAAGTTGGTTCAACATAATATTGAGGAAATGATCATGTTCAGTCTGACAATAAATTACTATAAAAGATTGTGGGTTTTTTAGTAAGAATTTGTCAGCAGATATTTAGATGTTTTCTTGGGGGGGGGGTGGTTGTCTTTGCGAAATTGTGTATTCAAATAAGAAAATGTGTCCAGATTTTTTTTTTTTATGTAATTCTGTTTTTATATTTTGAAGAATTTGGACTAAAAATAACAACTTCCAAAACATTTCTATTGGATTAAGGTCAGGACTTTGACTTGGCCATTCCAAAACTTTATTCTTCTTTAACCGTTCTTTTGTAGAATGATTTGTGAGCTTAGGGCTGTTGTATTGCTGCATGACCCACTTTCTCTTGAGATTCAGTTCATGAACAAACATGATATTTTCCTTTAGAATTCACTGGAATAATACAGAATTCATTGTTCCATCAATGATGGCAAGCTGTCCTGGCCCAGATGTAACAAAACAGGCCCAAACCATGATACTACCACCATCATGTTTCACAGATGGGATAAGGTTCTTATGCTGGAATGCAGTATTTTCTTTTCTCATTTAAACCACAAAGTTCTATTTTAGTCTCATCTGTCCACAAATTTTTTTTTTTCCCAATAGCCTTCTCGCTTGCCCATTGCTCTTGGAGTGATCATTGTTGGTCAACCAATCATGGGAAGGTAACAATGGTCTTGCATTTCCTCCATTCGTACTCACTCTGTCTGACTGTGGATTGGTGGAGTCCAAACTCTTTAGAGATGGTTTTGTAACCTTTCCCAGCCTGATGAGCATCAACATCTCTTTTTCTGAGGTCCTCAGAAATCTCCTTTGTTCATGCCATGATACACTTCCACAAACATGTTGTGAAGATCAGACTTTGATAGATGGCGGGGTGGGGGGGCAGCCTGGAGCCTATCCCAGAGAACTCGGAGCACAAGGCAAGGACACAATCACACACCAGGGCACGATCATACACCCATTTACACACTACGGTCAATTTGGAAATGCCAGTCAGCCTACAGCGCATATCTCTAGACTGGCATAGGAGACCAGAGTACCCGGAGGAAACCCCCGAAGCACTGGGAGAACATGTCAAGCTCCGTGCACACAGGGTAGGGGTGGGATTCGAACTCCCAAGCCACTGTGCCCCCTGAGATAAAAGTAATTAAATTTCATTACTACTACTGTATATTAAATAATAGTATAGTAATGAAGTGCAGCTACTCGAGTATTGTCCACCCGGTGATAGGCAGGATGTCTAGAAGCTCTGTGTTTAAACGATTGAGTAGGAGGTGGAGGCTGAGATGTCTGTAAGGCAAGATAAAATGCATGCGGAGTCTGAGGCATTCTCTGGTGGGAAGAACAGGTAGAGCTTAGTGTCATAAGCACAGTGGTAACATGATAGGCCTCCAGGGTCCCTGCTTTGATCCTGAGCTCTTGTTAGTGTCTGTGTAAAGGTTGCCATGTTCTGCCGTGTCTGTGTGGGTGTTCTCTGGATTCTCTAGTAGGTGCATTGGCTGTTGGATAAAGCATTTACTGAAGATGAATCAATGAAAAGGTTTTTCTCTGTACTGTAGTTGAGAAACCCAAGCCTCCCTGGTGGAAACAGGAATTTTAATGTTGCATATACAGTCAGGGGAAATAAGTATTCAGACACTTTTGTTTTTGTTATTTAACACGTTCCCAGTGCATATATCCATTTCAAATGTACACACGTAATGTACTTAATTTGGACAATATGGACAAAAAGAAAAGTATGTATGATTTCATCAGCATAAACAAAGATACATTTAAAAAAATGAAATTGATAGAGAGAGAAAAAAGTAGTCGTACACCACAAACTACCAACACTAGTGCTTTGTTGCATAGCTGTTGTTGTTGGCAGTTACAGTTTCGAGATGTCTACACAAAGAAGTAATTAGCATTGAGGTCCATTTTAGGATCATTCCTGTTGGCAAATCATCTTCAACTACCCAAGGCTATGTGGGTCCGTCTGATGGACTCGCAATTTCACATTTCAAAATCCTCCATGATTATAACTCCTCCAAACACTTATTTCCCCTCACTGCTTCTGAGCATAGAGTAGTTGATTGCATTTCAACGTGTGCTAAAGTCATCAGTGAAATTGGCTCTGGATTCTCAGGACAGCTTCTTTCCTCAACTCCTTGCAGTGAAATAAAGATTGATCCAATTATAAAACAAAATAGGAAAATGGCCATTTGGCAGCATTAAAAAAAGGTGTTTCCTTTGTCGTGCATAATGAATTTTGACAGGGGCAGAGATGGGGGGTTGAGGTGGATTCAGGGAACACAAGTGGAACTAGTTCACTGCTATGAAAACATCTCTGCTGAATTGCTGGAAAGGATGTTTATGGGATTTAGTGCTATTCATCCTGTGCAAACACACAGACCACATATTTTAACAACATTACAGCAAATACCACTTGACAAGTTGTACTTAATAAAACAATATTTTACTTAAAAGACATGAAAAATATTGAAACAATATTCAGGTTTAAAAAATGTGGTAAGTTGTCCCTAATTTTCAGTATTGACTGTTAAATAATCACATGGGGAGAGTGGGAACAGGTGTAATACTCATATGGAGAGAGTGGGGACAGTTGTATAATCACATGGGGAGAGTGGGGACAGTTGTAATATGCACATGGGGAGAGTGGGGAGAGTTGTAATAAGCATGTGGGGAGCGTAGGGACAGTTGTAATAAGCACGTGGGGAGAGTAGGGATAGTTTTAACACTAACAGTCTCTTCAATCAGCAACAATTCACTCTGCACATGCTCAATAGCATCCTCTGCCTGCCTGTTAAAAAAAACAGCAACTTAATCACAACTCAAGAATTTTTCATCAAAATTCAGAATTTGCGGTATTTCAGGAAAGAATGTTAGGAGGATTGTCATCTTTTTTTGTTTCCTGAAATTTGGGATATTTTTGGAAAAACCGAACATTAGTGGCTTCTTCGTAGTCCTGCAGGATCACTGCATTTCTCCCTAACATTTTTCTATTGTGCATGCATGACACAATAGATTTGCATCCTGTTTTTGATGAAAAAGTCTTTTGGAAAGGCTCAGTACATCCGAGTACTGTAGGTGCTTTTTTATGCACCTAGAAGTCAAACCTGCTCAATCTGCAGTTCTGTAAATCTGACCTGTGGTCCTTCCTGTACTGCTTTAATTCATATTAACCACACCCACTCGATCTCCTGGACACGTACACAAACAACACTTACCATTAGCTTGAAACCGAATTTTCCTCAACTGATTTCATGGTTCAGATGATATCTTTAGGTTATAAAGCCACATTGAACATACATCTATGATCAATGACAACTTTACTGAGATATTAGATCAGAGCTGAGAATAACACAGAGGCTAACCTTTGGCAAAGATGTTCAATCTACTATGTTATTGTGTTAATAATTATCTGGCTAAATAGAGAATATGACCAGCAGTCCATGCACGCCAGTGAATATAACTGATCACTTCCTTTACCTACAGTATACTCATGGATGCACAGTGAAGAATGACTAGAAATTCTCCAGTGACTTATCAAAAGCATCTTACTGGTTTTGATGTTGTTCATGAATCAGACATGGATTTGTTTGTGCATCATTCCTTGTGCGCAAATCTGCATTTCTACATAGCTTTGGTACTTAAAGGCAACTGCATGCAAGGTGGGGCCGCACCCTGGACCAGTCACCAATCAAATGCAGCACATCTCACATGTGTTTTTTGGAATGTGGGGGGAAATCAGAAAATGAGAGGAACTCCATAAGGAGAGAATATGAAAATACACACAAACAGTAAAGAGTTCAGAATCAGCTCTGGACCCTCAGGCTGTGAAGCACCAACCAGCGCTGTTTCCTGTTACTCCGCCATGCCACTCAATAACCTCTAACCATCAAGTGATATTTCATTTTAAAATGATCATTCTTAAACTATGTAATATAAAAGTTCTGACTGTATGAGTGTGGTATGTAGTATAAATTCTTCTCAAGTTTCTTTCTATTCTAGCTAGAAATGTAGTTAAAACCTGGGCTTCCTACACTGTCAGACATTTATAGTTGGTTAAACTTAGAAATGAGAAACTTAGAAACAGAAAATTTCATCTGCTGCCTTAAAAACGTGAGTAAACTCAACTTGAAGATAAACTCAACCTTTGTTTCAACTCAAAAAAGTTACATTTTACAAGTTTTACTAGTCAAGACAATTACATTTTTGAAAACTTATCAATTTGAGTTCAATATCCAAAAATTGTCATGGCAATTGGAGTTAAAGATAAGTTCACATAACTTAATGGGGCTATCATGTTTTACTGTAGTAAAAAATAAAGGGGCCTGGTCACCATCCTTGAAATAAGATGTAGATGTGCTTCTCTTCTAAAAGTGTAAACTTGATCAGAATGGTTCTGTCTGACACAACAGTCTTGTCTGAACCAAGACTGTAGTGGTTTACTGAACACATCCAAGACATTCCACTGAGTTTGATGGACAATACTGTACATCATGTGTTTCTCCAAAACATTTGCAGAAGCTAGCCAGGAAGGAAAAGCTAACAGAAAGATGTTTGTGTAAAAGAGCACAAACACAGCCTCGGTCACCAGGTTCCTGTTCAGAGAGTTTGGAACTCTCTGGCTTATTCATGCCCCAACAACTCCACCTCCAGTCCAGTCCGCTCGTCCTCCACCCAAATGGAGGCTGGTGTATTTCCTCTATTTAACCAAAGGAAGTGACAGAATAAGCAGCAGAGGTGCTGTATGTGAAGCTGTCTCAGTGAGCACCGGCCCTGTTGCACTTATCTGATGCTGCCGGTGAAACCACCATATTCAGTGCATCATACAAAAGAAGGACATCATGGCCTCCAGAGTCACTCTCTTCATCTTCTGTTATTTTCTCTTCCTAAGTAAGTTCCATTTTTATTAGTGTGCTTCAAAAGATTAACATAATTTTGGGGATGAAAGGTATTTTCATTAGAAATGATGAACCAGTGTAGGGTTTTTATATAGTGGAACGACAGCAGTTTGTTTAACACAGTAAACGAAAGGCATGTTACCTGATTAATGCTTACAGGGAAAATGGTGCTATTTAATTATTTCATAAATATTTCATTATTTTAATGAAATGATAAGAGGAATGTAATCAGTAAGGATCAGGCTTAAGTGTGTGCGTACCTCAGCAAAGGTGCTGAGAGTTTAAATGTGGAAAATGTAGACTGTCAAAGATCTGTAGATGTTTGCTTACACTGTGTCAGTATAGGGTGGGGATTAGCTGGTATTCTGTTGTTGGACATGAGAATGAATGTGATGATAATCGGTGGGACCCAGACAGCCCTGTTTCTCACAGCATGTAAAGCCGCCATTTGGAAAAATTTACAGCAAATCTGCTTCCGTTGTAAATCAACACAACCAGGAAATTGGTCAACACCCAGAGGCTTGAGAATGGCTAGGAAGTCTAAATCATTCTGCCTACAGTATATAAATACTACTTTTCATTTTTTATAATATAATCATCACTTTATGCTAACTATTTATTTCCATAATAGAAACCTGTGCACCTCACTTTAGGTTTCATTAACTGATAAAGCAGTAATTTGGTCTTGAATTTGTATAACCTATAATTGGTCTGTTTAAATTGTGGGCATTTATGGGTAAACGCAGTGCTTCCAACATTCTGACACTGACATAATTGTTTCTCCTCATATGTTACTTAGCTAATTATGATCCATTCTGTCTCTCCCAGACATACAGGTTCAGGCTTCAGCTTTCAGGTTGGAGAGCACAGATCAAACACAGTTAGAATTCGCATTGGGCCAGACAATAAGGTCTCAGAAAAAGAATTTATCAAGGCCAGGAAGCATTAACAGGAACCTCCTAAGGGAGTCCTGGGAGAGAAAAAGGGTTACACAGGATGCAGCTTTTCACAGGTCTGCTGATATGTAAAGAGGATGTCTGCACTGGAGGATGAGGGAATGTTGCCCTTTCTGTCATCCTATGTCATCCAATGTGCTAGGTGAAAGACATGTACAATGTAAATGTCAAAAAGGAAAGACAAGAGCATTTCCCATCAGATTACAGAGTCAGTGCTCAGGAAGATAAGCTATTTTTAAGGCACATGTGTTTAATTGTATTGTTTGACAGTTTATTAATAATTCAACTGCCATACATCTGTTCTGAGAGAATATCATGTTCAGTTTGTTCAGTCCTTTACAGCTTCAGGGGCCATTTAGAGGACGTTTTCAACTAAAAACCGAAAACTTTTTATGCGTTTTGGCTGTTTGTTTACACGACAACGGCATTTTGAGGCCTGGAAACACAAACTTTTGAAACCAGTTTTCAAAGTGCAAGTTTTACGATGCTGTTAGCGTCTCTGTGTAAACATACAAAAATGAGAATCTGTGAAAACGATGACGTCATGCACACGCGTATTACGTGTTCAGTTTATAGGCATGTACACGAGTACTTCAAAACAATGCACGAGACATTCAACACTACAGGACTGTGTTTGTGCTTCTCAAGTTTTGGAGTTTATTGACGCTTCCCCAGCAAAGTGTAGATTTACTGCATCACTACTACGACCAGCGGAGATGCATTTGTTACATACGCCACATTATTAACCCACATCTACGCCGACAAAGGATATTCAAAATCTTATAATCATCTTTGTAATTGTCTGTTTTGGAGTATATCTATATCCTTTTACTGCTAATACAATATAGAAAGCAGACTGACTGCCAGTGTCTCACTATTTGATTTGTATTTGCTGATTTTGTTCCATTTTGGTACAATGATGGTCAGTTATTAGTACTTAAAGATGCATTATTTTGATTTTTTCAGTATTTAAAAATGAACGAGTTTTGTTAACAGAATTCTGACCTGGAGCACAAGAAAAGCTAAAAGATGGGGTTGAAGACAGAAAAATCCATTTCCACAATGGAAAAATATTTATGCACAGTTCATGTACATTAAATTAAAATTCATTAGGGACATCTCAGCATTTATTAACCAAGATAAATAAGCCAAATCTATGCTTGACAAGCGTGAGTTTCCACAATTCCTTATGACAATGAATCATTTTCCAAGTCTAACTATCGAGATTGTAAGTAACTGGAGACTGAACTTTTTTGTACTCAGTGTAGATCATAAACCATTGAAATCGTTTGAGAAATGTAAGCGTTATTGTGCTTTTTATCCAGAAAAACCACAGCTCCCCCGTTTAACTTGTATATGATTATAGGGCAGTCTTGTCCGGATCAATATGGTGGACACATTGACGTATCGCAGCAACGGGCCAAAAGCAGCCAATGTGGCGTCTATGTACCGCTCTGTGGAAGAATGCTTATGTGCGCAGGCACGTAGTGTTTCTTTACAAAGTGACATCGCTAACTACTGGTCTGGCATGCGTAATATAGCGTTTTTAGTCGTTTTCGCAGACCCGTGTGAACGGGGATCATTTTGACAACGTTGTCATCTATACGTGAAACTTTTCAAAAACGCATAGGAAAAACTGGTCTGTTTTTAGTACATCGTTGTCGTGTAAACGTACCCTCAGTGGTTGGTAACATCAACAGCAGACCTGAATAAAATACTAGATACACTGTCTATTTATACAATTACTGACTGTAGACGCCACCCTGCCACCCCATCAATAGAGTGAGACCACTATGGCACTCTAGCCCTACATCATGCCAGTTTCAGTGCTGTATTGAGAATTAATAACCATTGAAATAATATCTGGTGAGTGGTGGTCTCCTACCACTGATGAATAGTATTGAGGAGGCTGGTAAACTGTTCATAGCAACAGATACACTCAGTAAGTGTGTATCTACAAATTGGTAGGTGTGTATCTAATAAAGTGAATGTTGTCATTTGAATTCTAAATGAATATGTAAATGAATATGAAAATTGAATAGTAAATGTTTTCTTTCTAGATACCTTGAAATATCTATCAATTATTTAGAAAAGTATATAATGGACTAGTGTGCTATGTGCAAGTCCAATGCCTTAAGAGCATTTTCAATCTAAGCACACAATTGTATTTCCCAATATGTTTTGTGACGCCTTACTGGTTTCAATCTGAAATGTTTAGTATAGCCTCACTTTCCTATCAGTGTTTTATCTTGACTATATGCAAATTAATTTTCATTCAAGTAACATCGTATTTTCTCACTGCTTAGCAAATGAGATTGATCCTACTGATACTACTTCCCCCAATAACATATCAACACAACCAACAGGTGAGTCTCACTCTTACTGACTAGGCTCCAGTCTCTAACAGCATCTTAAATTTAGGATCATTTTAAACGATAGATAGAGTGTACATTGTTATGTTCACTCTATCAATTCAAAATATTTTTTAATCCTAATCCTGCAATGCTTTCGAGAAACTTGAAGGTTTACAAAAGATAACGTTTTGTCAAAAAGGAAAGACATAAACATTTTCCATCAGACTTCAGTCAGTGCTCAGGAAAATAAATCATTTTGAAGATACACATGTTTAATTGTATTGTCTGACAGTTTATTAATAATTCCACTGCCACAACTGTAATGTGAGATGATTGCAAACTGCACAGGAACACCTTGT
This sequence comes from Ictalurus furcatus, assembly GCF_023375685.1. NCBI lineage: Eukaryota > Metazoa > Chordata > Actinopteri > Siluriformes > Ictaluridae > Ictalurus > Ictalurus furcatus. Next base: position 16,208,306 of record NC_071261.1, read on the forward strand.
GTGAACACTGTATTCAAAAATTTTTTAGAAGTCAACTCAAGTCAAAGTTTATTCATAAAGCACATTTAAAGACAATAGTAGTTGATCCAAAGTGCTGTACAAAACATCAGATAACAACACATTCAATAACATCATAAGACAAAGAATAAAAATAAGTCTTAAGAACAGATTTTAAAAAAGCTAACAATGGAGCGGACCTCACGTGAAAAGGGAGACTGTTCCAGAGTTTGGGACCAACCGTAGAAAAGGCTTGATCACCCTTTGTCTTAGTATGACAATGGAGGACAGATAAAAGAAGTTGATTACAGGATCTTAGTGTTCTGGTGGGAGAGTAAGGGTGAAGAAAGTCATTAATGTACTGCGGAGCAAGACCAGAACAAGCTTTATATGCATACTGTCATGTGAAAAAATAATTTTAAAAAATACACCCCATGGAAATTGTTGGCTTTTTTGACATATTTGGACTAGCAAACATTTGGTCCTCTCTGAAGCAATGCCTATTAATAAAATTTATACACGCTCTCAAATGACACATAAAATCAACATTTTGTAGTAATTTTCACAATTTAAATTAACAAAAAATACAAAGTATGTACACTCCTACATTTATCACACCTTCAAATCCATAAAATTTTAATCAAGTGTTCAATATTTAGTGCCAGTGATTAGAACCTGGAGCCTGTCTTATTTATACCCCTCTCATATCTAGGGTTTGGTTTTCCCTATACTATTGAGTTGTGAGGTGTCATCATGCCAAGATCTAAAGAGTTCCGTGAGGCCTTCAGAAAAAAGGTTGTGGATACCTGTTAGTCTGGTAAGGGATTTAAAAAGATCTCCAAATTATTTGAAATACATCATTCCACTGTAAATAAAATAACCTACAAATGGCGTAGATTTCAAGCAAGTGCCAATTTGTCCAGGACTGTCCATCCCAGCAAATTCAGAGCAGGAGCAGACAGTTTGATCCAAAAAGAAGTCTCAAAGAACCACAAATTTTCAACACAGGATTTGCTAGTAAGTCTTGCAACTATTGGTGTCAAAGTGCATGCTTCTACAATCAGAAAGAGATTGCACAAATTTGACCTGCATGGGAGGCGTGCCAGGAAAAACCTTTGCTGTCTAAAAAGAACATTAAAGCAAGACTACAGTTTGCCAATGAGCATATAGGCAAAGACCTTTTGGAATAATGTGCTCTGAACAGACAAATCAAAGATAGAGTAGTTTGGCCACAGTAACAGCAGACATGTTTGGCGGTGACCAAAGACAGCTTTTCAGGAGAAACACCTCATACTTGTATCACTCATAACTGTGATGCACGGTGGTGGAAATGTTATGGTTTGGGGTTGCTTTGCTGCTTCAGGGACTGGACATCTTGCATTCATTGATTCAACTACGAATTCTGCATCATATCAAAGAGCGCTTGAAAATATTGTGAGGCCATCTGTCTGAAAGTTGAAGTTGAATGGAATTGGACCTTTCAACAGGATAATGAGCCTAAGCACACTTGCAAATCCACCAAGGAATGGCTCAAAAAGAAGAAATGGAGGGTTAAAGCCTGTATTTGAATCCCATTGAAATGTTGTTGGGGGATTTGAAACAGGCAGTACCTGCAAGAAAACCTTTTAACTGAAAGAATATTGCATGGAAGAGTGGTCAAATATTCCAGCAAGCTGATGTCAGAGACTGGTGGACAATTATGCAAAACACCTACAAGAAGTTATTTCTGCTAAAGGGAGCAATACTAGCTTCTGAGGCCAAGGGTGTACTTACTTTTGCATTACCTGATTAATGATTGAAAATAAAACTAAACTAACTAATTAATAAATAATAATAATAATAATAATAATAATAATAATAATAATAGATGTTGTACTCTCTCTTTCTTGTGTGTGGGTGAGTCGGGCGGTGCGTTGTGACGGCCTAGTTCACTTATGCCTAGAAATGGCCCTGATGTAGAGGAACTATGTTTATTCCTTCTATGTTTATTCCTTGACTCAGGTCAGACAACTGCAAACCCTGATACACAAGTTACAACAAACATTACAAACCCTCATTCATCAAACAACAAAACTGATCAAATAGTATGTGTCTGTGTCAGTACAGAAATGCACTGGAGTATGCACTAGGATAATGTAAATTGTTGTTTAATGAAGTGATTTACTGTTAATAATGTTATGAGTTATGAATAATGCATCCAGCAGAGCTCAAAGAAAGTCAAAAGAAAAGTGTTTTGGTAGCATGTTTTAATCCTGAATACCATTTCATCCAAATCCACTTGGATGTCCACAAGCAATGTTCTTTATAAACGTAAGACCAGGAAGTGCATATTTTTAAGATGCTACTTACATGCATAATGAATAATGCCAATCATTTTTCACTGAGTTGCTGTAAAATCTACAGGACCACCAGAGACTAACATCAATGCAACATCACCAACACCATCAGCAGTTGGTGAGTGTCACTATAATCGACTAGTACAGTTAGAGAAACAATGTGTATTATGAACTGAATATTCATGCAGGTCAGGTGCCTGAAGAACACAACAGGGACAGCGAGCTCTCCCATGACCAGCGACACTGAGCACTCAAAAAAATTATTCTGTAGATCTACTATAAATAAATAAATAAACATGGCGACATTATTACAAGCAAATATTCCATTTATATAACTTATCACACTGTTTATAATTTTTTTTAAAAAAGGGTCAAATGGAAAAGGGAATGAAAATGTGTAATATTTGTCAAATTGTGCCTTTTCACTGAAAACTTAACTGCATAATAGTTAAATAAAAGACAGGTGTCTCCTTATATTTAAAAAAAGACTAATGCAATTTTATACCTTTCTTTGTTGTTAAATAACAAAACTATTGTTAGGCTTAACTTATTTGAGCATTCATCATGCACGTCCCTTTAAATGAGTTCCTAAAATTAGAAATAATGTATTAGAAGAAGCACATTAATGCACACCTGTAATTTGCCTTGCAGCTAGCTTAATTTTATAAATGCGCAACCAGGAAATGTATACATTTATAATGCCTGATAATAATGATAAGTAATTTCTCTCATTGGTTAGCCCCTTCAGGATCAACCAGCACTATTATATCATTGCAGTCTACCAACAGCATTTCTAGCACCAATATAGCAACACAGTCTTTCCACTCTTCTACTACTCTAGCTGGTGAGTCTCACTATCCCCACACCATCACACTTCCACCACCATGCTTGACCGTAGGTGTGATGTTCTTTTTGTGGAATCTGTTGTTTGGTTTCTTTTCATTTCATTTCTTCCCTAATTATTCATATTGTCTCCCCTTGCCTTAATAATTGACCAGTAGAGTTTTACCACTGCATTCAGTTTATAGTTTGTCCATGAGTCAAAAATGCACTGAGAACAATGTGTATTACAAACTTTATATTCACTTAGGTGGGATGTCTAACCCCAATGAGCAACAGAGCACATCAAATACATTGACCACTTCCAAACCCATCAGTAACACTACACTTGAAGGTAACAGAAATGATAATGTCATAATTTGATGTGTGTGTGTCCATATGTGTGTACATGGATGCAAGTGTATGCATTTCCAGTATATAATGTACAGTACCAGTCAACAGTACTGGATACATACAGTTATTTGGGGGGTTTTTTGTTTGTTTGTTTGTTTTCACAAATCAGGGGCCAATAATTATTAAAGCTATGGAATGGCACATATGGAATCATGCAATAATAATAATAATAATGATAATAATAATACCATAAAAGTCTCATGTTTTACATACCATTAGCATTTGACTAAAAACAACTTTTCACACTTTATTTCCACATTTTTTAGGAAAAAAGGGAAAAAATGTCACTGGCCATTCCTTCCCTAATTATTCATATTGCCTTAAAGGGGATATATCATGATTTTTAAACATCTTTAAACGTTCATTATTTTGTTTATTATTTATAGGTTAAGATGCTTTAATGTTCAAAAAATGCATTATTTGTCAAATACTGTGCACTACTGCAGTACCTCTATTCCCAAGCTGCCTGAAACGCTCCGATTTCTCCAAAGCCTCTCCTTCTAAAAGCCCAGAGTGGTCTGATTGGCCAAAAACCTCAATCGTGTGTCAGAAATGTAATGCTCCTTGGATTAGCTTCAGCCTCCAAGTCTTCTAAAGCAATTCTAAGCTCCTAAGCAACATGTTGTTGGTTTTACTGTATCAGTTTGAGCCCGAGTCAGATTCAGAAAATGCGGATGATCAAGTGGAACCAACTTTGCAAACACAACTTGAGTAGAACATTTCACAGTGCTAAGTTTTTATTTTGTAACTCTCTTACTCACTGGAGGGCCGTCGTGTTGTTAAGTGCAAAACTATGCTATGTATACAGCTTCGGTGTGTACATAGGTACTCATGTGATATATCTTTGGAAAGCTAAGATTCTTGTTATTCGAATGATATAAACCGTTTCAAGATACAATTACAACAGCAGCTACAATCAACATCTCTGTCAGACCACCAACATACAAACAAACACTTAAGGCAACTTAGCAAACTTTAGCTAGCATTTTAGCAGAGGTTCACAAATGAGGCATGGGCCACAGCACAAAACTCCGCATTTGAACAGTCAATAGCAGATACTACATATAATAATCAAACACACTTACAGGTTCTGTTTCAGAAGCATAAGATTATCTGAGCAAAGAGGAAATCATTTCACTTTTCAGGAGTAGTCTTTGTGTGTAGCCTGCGTTGTACTCGCCCAGGTTCAGGAAGCTGTCCTCTGTAAAATGCGCTGTGCACAAGAAAATGTTTGGTTTGTACTGCTCAGGAACAGCGTCATCAATAAACAGTAACCACTCATTCCTAATTCCATCTGTTTCCAGAAGGCAAAACAAAGGGGTTTTGCTTTCTCACTGAAACACACTCCATGACATGGTGCCTGAATTCACTGAAGCCTCGCTTTATTAATTCGCACCTGCCTTTGGGTGGGATTATGCTAATGGTGCATGCTGTGACATAGACGTGTTACGGAAGTAATATCTGGACTTCGAACGATACATTCGGGCAGATCTGGAGCAGTGTACTCTGTTAGATAAAATAAATTCCTTTGGGTGAGACTATGAGCTTTGTGACATCGCAGATCTTATACATGCACAAACAGATACATTACACACTCAAACTAAAGGAAGACATTAAAAATCATGATATGACTCCTTTAATAATTGACAAGTAGAGTTTCACCACTGCATTCAGTTTACAGTTTGTCCATAAAAAATGCACAGAGAACAATGTGTATTACAAAATTTATATTCACTTAGGTTTGGCGTCTAACCGCGATGAGCAACAGAACTCTGCACGATCAACATCTACCAGCGATATTACATCAACGCAGTCTACCAACAGCATTTCTAGCACCAATATAACAACACAGTCTGTCCATACTACTGCTACTCTAGCTGGTGAGTCTCACTATCCCCACACCATCACACTGCCACCACCATGCTTAACTCTAGTTATGATGTCCTTTTTGTGGAATTCGGTGTTTTGTTTCTTTTCATTTCATTTCTTCCCTAATTATTCATATTGTCTCCCCTTGCCTTAATAATTGACAAGTAGAGTTTTACCACTGCATTCAGTTTATAGTTTGTCCATAAGTCAAAAATGCACTGAGAACAATGTGTATTACAAACTTTATATTCACTTAGGTGGGATGTCTAACCCCAATGAGCAACAGAGCACATCAGATACATTGACCACTTCCAAACCCATCAGTAACACTACACTTGAAGGTAACAGAAATGATAATGTCATAATTTGATGTGTGTGTGTCCATATGTGTGTACATGGATGCAAGTGTATGCATTTCCAGTATATAATGTACAGTACCAGTCAACAGTACTGGATACATACAGTTATTTGGGTTTTTTGTTTGTTTGTTTGTTTGTTTTCACAAATCAGGAGCCAATAATTAGCAAAGCTAAGGAATGGCACATATGGAATTATGTAATAATAATAATAATAATAATAATAATAATAATAACACCATAAAGTCTCATGTTTTAGATACCATTAGCATTTGACTAAAAACAACTTTTCACACTTTATTTCCACATTTTTTAGGAAAAAAGGGAAAAAATGTCACTGGCCATTCCTTCCCTAATTATTCATATTGCCTTAAAGGGGATATATCATGATTTTTAAACATCTTTAAACGTTCATTATTTTGTTTATTATTTATAGGTTAAAATGCTTTAATGTTCAAAAAATGCATTATTTGTCAAATACTGTGCACTATTGCAGTACCTCTATTCCCAAGCTGCCTGAAACGCTCCGATTTCTCCAAAGCCTCTCCTTCTAAAAGCCCAGAGTGGTCTGATTGGCCAAAAACCTCAATCGTGTGTCAGAAATGTAATGCTCCTTGGATTAGCTTCAGCCTCCAAGTCTTCTAAAGCAATTCTAAGCTCCTAAGCAACATGTTGTTGGTTTTACTGTACCAGTTTGAGCCCGAGTCAGATTCAGAAAATGCGGATGATCAAGCGGAACCAACTTTGCAAACACAACTTGAGTAGAACATTTCACAGTGCTAAGTTTTTATTTTGTAACTCTCTTACTCACTGGAGGGCCGTCGTGTTGTTAAGTGCAAAACTATGCTATGTATACAGCTTCGGTGTGTACATAGGTACTCATGTGATATATCTTTGGAAAGCTAAGATTCTTGTTATTCGAATGATATAAACCGTTTCAAGATACAATTACAACAGCAGCTACAATCAACATCTCTGTCAGACCACCAACATACAAACAAACACTTGAGGCAACTTAGCAAACTTTAGCTAGCATTTTAGCAGAGGTTCACAACTGAGGCATGGGCCACAGCACAAAACTCCGCATTTGAACAGTCAATAGCAGATACTTCATATAATAATCAAACACACTTACAGGTTCTGTTTCAGAAGCATAAGATTATCTGAGCAAAGAGGAAATCATTTCACTTTTCAGGAGTAGTCTTTGTGTGTAGCCTGCGTTGTACTCGCCCAGGTTCAGGAAGCTGTCCTCTGTAAAATGCGCTGTGCACAAGAAAATGTTTGGTTTGTACTGCTCAGGAACAGCGTCATCAATAAACAGTAACCACTCATTCCTAATTCCATCTGTTTCCAGAAGGCAAAACAAAGGGGTTTTGCTTTCTCACTGAAACACACTCCATGACATGGTGCCTGAATTCACTGAAGCCTCGCTTTATTAATTCGCACCTGCCTTTGGGTGGGATTATGCTAATGGTGCATGCTGTGACATAGACGTGTTACGGAAGTAATATCTGGACTTCGAACGATACATTCGGGCAGATCTGGAGCAGTGTACTCTGTTAGATAAAATAAATTCCTTTGGGTGAGACTATGAGCTTTGTGACATCGCAGATCTTATACATGCACAAACAGATACATTACACACTCAAACTAAAGGAAGACATTAAAAATCATGATATGACTCCTTTAATAATTGACAAGTAGAGTTTCACCACTGCATTCAGTTTACAGTTTGTCCATAAAAAATGCACAGAGAACAATGTGTATTACAAAATTTATATTCACTTAGGTTTGGCGTCTAACCGCGATGAGCAACAGAACTCTGCACGATCAACATCTACCAGCGATATTACATCAACGCAGTCTACCAACAGCATTTCTAGCACCAATATAACAACACAGTCTGTCCATACTACTGCTACTCTAGCTGGTGAGTCTCACTATCCCCACACCATCACACTGCCACCACCATGCTTGACTCTAGTTATGATGTCCTTTTTGTGGAATTCTGTGTTTTGTTTCTTTTTATTTCATTTCTTCCCTAATTATTCATATTGTCTCCCCTTGCCTTAATAATTGACAAGTAGAGTTTTACCACTGCATTCAGTTTATAGTTTGTCCATAAGTCAAAAATGCACTGAGAACAATGTGTATTACAAACTTTATATTCACTTAGGTGGGACGTCTAACCCCAATGAGCAACAGAGCACATCAAATACATTGACCACTTCCAAACCCATCAGCAACACTACACTTGATGGTAACAGAAATGATAATGTCATAATTTGATGTGTGTGTGTCCATATGTGTGTACATGGATGCAAGTGTATGCATTTCCAGTATATAATGTACAGTACCAGTCAACAGTACTGGATACATACAGTTATTTGGGGGGTTTTTTGTTTGTTTGTTTGTTTTCACAAATCAGGGGCCAATAATTATTAAAGGTATGGAATGGCACATATGGAATCATGCAATAATAATAATAATAATGATAATAATAATACCATAAAAGTCTCATGTTTTACATACCATTAGCATTTGACTAAAAACAACTTTTCACACTTTATTTCCGCATTTTTTAACAAGCTTCATGAGATAGAAAGCTGGAGTACTTCACCATCAGTTTAGAAGAACCTTCCACATGAGCACTTGTTGGCTGCTTTTGCTTCACTGCTCTGGTCTAGGTCATACCAAATCATGGGTTTAACTGGGTAATGTGGAGAACTTCCGTAGCAGCACTATTTATATATGTTTAAACATTTTAAGCGTTTAGACATTAGGCTTCATTTACTGTATGTCTTTTTTTTTTATCCAGCTCTTTGACTTCTTCTGTACAGTATACTGTAGCCTGAGTGTTTTGGTGGAGAATAATTTCAGTTCTATCTAAAAACCATAATGCAAAGTGCACCCTAATGATTGAAAAATTATTGGTTGTGCCCCAGTGTTTTGCGGTATCTTTGACAGCATGTTGATTGTTGTGTTTTGTAAATTGTGTAAGAATATAAGGATTGCAGCTACTGAATATAATGTTGACATAAAAGCAGGAGAAGGAGACTCGGGTAGGTAACCTTTAGCCAATTATCAATATGCACAATATGCATATGTTGTATAACAACTAAGTGCATCATATCAAATGTTAATATTACATTAAGCAGATTTGAGGATTTTTCCCCCCCATAGATCGTCAGTCTGAAGGACAGGCTCTTAAAGCTACAGATAAGTCTGTATGTCAGCTAATTACGAATTGATTAATGCCTGCAGTATACACTGTCTCCATATAATATTTTTTGCAACCTGGAATAGCTTTAAGACAAAACTAAATATTTGTAATTTTCAAATTGCTCAGCTGTCATCAACCTTCAAAGGTTGATTCAAAAACGAATGCAGTAACACTGTTGGAAAAAAAAGACATCCTAATTGGAATTGGCTCAGTGGTATTGATTAACCATTAAAATCATTATGTACTTGTTATCAGATTAGGAGAGGTTTACATTTAGAAATATTATTATTATTTCATAAATAATTAGAGTAAATTTTGACATCTGGAAATAGATCTTAATGCATTCATTTGGAATGTAATTGTAATGTGTCCATAAACCTTTTTTTGTCATTCAAAAATGACATCTTAGCAAGTGAAAACATGAGTGAAACAGTGAAAACTTGAATACAGTCAAATGCACCTAGTATTTCCTATTAGACAATTATATATATATATATATATATATATATATATATATATATATATATATATATATATATATATATATGTGTGTGTGTGTGTGTGTGTGTGTGTTTATTAAATAGATCTAGACATTTTTACTCAGTTCAAGCTTAAAATAGTCTTGTTCTACTGGCAGATCATTGTTCTAATTTTAAACAATTATTTCTATCAAAAGAAGCTATATTACCTGCTAATAGATTTGAAGCTGAACATATGTAAAAGCATTTACAAGCAAGCTGAATAATATTACATTTCATTGATAATAATCTCATAATAGGAAATGTGAGATCACTTTGTCCATATTCAATATATTTTCAGTTGCATACATATCATTTTTGCAGTTTAATAATAGCTGTCACAATGACTATTATAGTGAAAGTACTATATTAGTTGCATGTAGTTATTGCAGTAAATCTAGTTATCTGATGCTGATGTGACTGATAACTAAGCATATAGCTAGTGAGTTTGGTTTAGGACAGCCAGGAAAAACCTCTATTTGAAAAGCACATTGTTTAATAAAGGGAGATACCCCTGACTAAAGAGAGATACCCCTAACTAAAAGGAGATACTCCTAACTAAAGGGAGATACTCCTAACTAAAGGGAGATGCCCCTAACTAAAGGGAAATACTCCTAACTAAAGGGAGATATGCCTAACTAAAGGGAGATACTCCTAACTAAAGGGACATACTCCTAACTAAAAAGAGATACCCCTAACTAAAGGGAGATACTCCTAACTAAAGGGAGATACGCCTAACTAAAAAGAGATATGCCTAACTAAAGGGAGATACTCCTAACTAAAGAGAGATACCCCTAACTAAAGGGAGATACCCCTAACTAAAGGGAGATACTCATAACTAAAGAGAGATACCTCTAACTAAAGGGAGATACTAATAACTAAAGGGAGATACGCCTAACTAAAAAGAAATATGCCTAACTAAAGGGAGATAGCCCTAACTAAAGAGAGATACCCCTAACTAAAGAGAAATACGTCTAACTATAGGGAGATACGCCTAACTAAAGAGAGATATGCCTAACTTTAGTTAGGGGTATCTCTCTTTAGTTAGGAGTATTTCCCTTTAGTTAGGCGTATCTCCCTTTAGTTAGGCGTATCTCCCTTTAGTTAGGTGTATCTCCCTTTAGTTAGGGGTATCTCTCTTTAGTTAGGAGTATCTCCCTTTAGTTAGGCATATCTCCCTTTAGTTAGGTGTATCTCCCTTTAGTTAGGTGTATCTCCCTTTAGTTAGGTGTATCTCCCTTTAGATAGGCGCCTAACTAAAGGGAGATACACCTAACAGTTCAGGGGAACATCTGTGTTCTTCTTGATCTTAAATGTCATCGTACAATGTTAATGTGATCTTATCAACCAACAAATAACATTCCAGTTTTAATTACATTTGTCCAGGTGTACCACTTTTGATATTACAATACAATACAATAAATACAGTACATTAAATCACAGGTATTGGTTGACATGAATAACACATTGTTATGTTTACAGGTACCAAATATCTCTGGCTTTTGGTTTGTTTGGTGTTTGCAGCTGTGGCGGTGGCGGTGGTAATTTACTTCAAGTGTTTTAAAGCAAAGCATCATCCAGGTATCTATCAAAATCCATTCTGTTAAGATTTACATTTAAAAAATAAAATAAAATCTGTATTTTTTTTTTATTATTATTATTTTTTTTTTTTTTGGATTCGTTCATTTGGACCAATCTAAAATCTTTCTCTATTTTTGTTTTGCCATAGTTGAGACCATGAATCATGGAACAGAGAAGTGAGTATGGTGGCTATGGCCAAGATCATCTTGAGTGTTACAGAAGTACTTGCTTGGAAAGTTTTCATACTGTTATCAGGGGTGTTTCTAGAGTTTGATCACTACTGGGGCACAGGCCCCCCAAGAGTTGACAAAGATACTTCAAAATTACCCCCCAGTTAGAAATTTTTGCAAAAACAGCACCAAAATATCATTTCATTCATTCAATTTTACATTTTACTTTACTGTAAAGGGCTTTGCCGAATACAATACTTCAAAAACAATGGTCGAATTAAAAACCTCACCCTGGGGCCCAGTTGGAATGAATGTTGTATTTTATTCTCAGCGAACAAAGGTAGCACCAATCAGACAAGGTTTACAGGAGAATATCCTGTGCATCCTCTACAATCATACACCTCGCCCCTCTCGCTGTGCACGAGAGTATGTTAGTGTTTCACTTTCAACCCCTTTACTGGTAATAAATCGCCATATATTCATTTTTCCCTCGCACTAACTGACTGTCTGAGCTAGCATTTGGCAGAATTGAGACCTGTCAGTCAACAAGACACGAGTATTTCCACATGTTTCCTGTAAATCCTGTCTGACTGGTCTCGCCTCCGTTCACTGCAGATAAAATACAACACTCTGTTCAATAAGATAAAAAATTACAAAACTCCGTCTTCTTTTACTGACGTTCAGTTACATAGTAACAAGTCAATGATTTATCAGGAAACATTTTACTGCAGCTCATTCCCCAGTAAAAAGGGTCTAGCGACTGTTTTACAGTATATGTTAGGCCTCGTGACTAGATAAATTCACTATTTTTGACGTTATATTGTGAAACAGTTTCCCTGGGGTCCTGATTGTTCCCTGTTATTTCTCCCATGTTGCTACTGATATCTCAGTGCTTCATTCCAAAGGACAGAGAGTAACAAAGATGGGGTCATGCTTTTGGGAGTCAGATCAGGAGGGGAGGAGAATGGTATGTATTACCTACATTTTACTCCCTTATATAATCATTCTTGCTTTCAGCTATGGCATGCCATTCTACCATTTATCTTCACCAAATAGTTTGAATATACAGTAAACAGCTGATCAAACTGTGCCATGGCCTCTCTAAGAGAATATTATTGTTGTGTACGTTTTGTTCTTTTATTGTCAGTTGCTGCTGTTATTTAAAAGTCTCTGATGTCCTGCTCCAACTAACTCAACATTCTTCAGGGACTTCTCTGCTTTTTTTTACGCTGTCCAAAGACATTGAGACTAAAAAAACATAAAAAGTAAATAAAAAGCATTTAATTGACCAGATTTTAAACACATTCTTTATACGCTTCTGCAGCGAAATAAACTTCTGCAGCTCTGCATAGGTAACACTTCCTCACAGAGTGACCCTTTTAAGACTCAAAAATGTATTGGGCCGCAAAACTAGACTCTAGAACTTGGGACTCTGGACTTGCCTCAAAGCAGACAACTCATGATTTAACTTGAACTTAGAAACAAGTCCCAGTTAAAAAGAATATTGCTCGGTAAGTTTATGGTGAAAGGGATGAATGTGATTTAAATTGCTCCTTTCTTCTGGCCACATCCCACCCTGTATCGCCATTTATCTGGTTCAACATGTTCAGTTGCTCAGAGGAAGCCTGAGCTTTTAATAACTCATTGTTGCTGGTAGGCGGGTGAGTGAGCGAAGGTGTTTCCTGCTGTTTATCTCTCCACCTCTCTCCCCTTCACACCACCCTCCAAAAAAAAAAAACCAGTGCAAGATGATAGATAACTTTTACACTCAGGTACTGAGGTACCTTTTCTGGCGAGGCATTATTGTGTAGCACTGTGCAAATGACACTGAATCCTCAAGAGCATTGCTTTGTTTTGTTTTTGCACTCTTCTGGTGAACTCTTCTGTGGGGGATTTTACAGGATTTGTATCGTTTATATGTTTACATGTAGCACTTCCTGCATTTAGAACTGATAAGACATATTTATTGTGTTTGATTGTACTTTTGATGTACAAAGCCCGTTTCTCTTTATTCAGTGATTGTGACTCTGGAGAGAGAAATAGAATCAACATTTGAGAACTTATCCCCTAGGATTTCACCAAGCACTATGAGTTAAACAGCTATAAAAAAATATATATATATAAAATAAAAAACAGAAAGCAGCTATTCTTGTCTTTGTGTTCCTGTTAACTTATTGTTGGAGTAATGAATAGCCACACGATTCTGACAAACATAGTGCAATTATTTGGAGCCATGTGGTGACACAGAATATTAAATGTGCCACACAGTGATTAGTTGGCAGCGGTTCACTACATAATCACAGTGCAGTTGTGATCAGCTTTGTTTTGTTTGCCAGCAACTGTTCAAACACTGACAAAACTCATCAGGAGTATCAGATTAACAGACTCTGTAATCATATTTTTTGAATATGAACTGAATACCGTTAGTAACTAGAATTTTATGAGTTTAATGCTGTATTAACTTATTAAATCATTTAACAAGCATTTACTGGCATACTAGCATGTGGTGTAATTGCTCTATTTTTCATATTGTGCTCATATTGGCTGGAGTTTTCTGACCATTTAAAAGTATTTTAGTGACCTCTAGTGGAGAGAAAAGCACTTTATTTAATTTTTTTGCATGTCCTTGGGGATGATGCATTTTAAACTAGATATGGCCTGGCACAGAACATACTGTACATACATACACTGTGGTTTGAAAGTTTATACAAATTCATTTTGATCCTTTTAACCTTGGTGCAGTTGCAGCAAAATAAGCAGGCAAGCGAAGTGACACAAGCCAAAAATATCAGAAGATTCAAAAGATGAAGACCGCACACTTCAGTGATCTTCCTTTGGAATGAAATGAAATGAAGTGACATGTTTTACATGTAATATATATGTAGAAAGTGTATTGGCAAACCCAATAAATATGAACAATGACTACTGCGCAAATGATCATTTTACTGTATATGGGTTGTTGTTGTTTTTTATATTTAGAATGGGTAAATAATATGATGTTATTGTAGTGGGCAGTGGTGGCTTAGCAGTTAAGCCTCTGGGTTACTGATCAGAAGGTCTGGGGTTCAAGCTCCAGCACTGCCAAGCTGCCACTGTTGGGCCCTTGAGCAAGGCCCTTAACCCTCTCTGCTCCAGGGGCGCTGCATTATGGCTGACCCTGTGCTCTGACCCCAGCTTCCTGGGGTATGCGAAGGAAAGAATTTCACTGTGCTCTAATGTATATGTGATTAATAAAGACTCATTATCATTATTGTGAGGCTTTTGCTGGAAATATACTTCTGTTATTTTCTGTACATAAAAAGTTTGATTGGTGCCAGTATATGTAATACTTTTAAAAACATAATCATTTGATATCACTTCATTGAACAGTTTTCATTTGCATAAAGGTAGATGTTCCTCAAATGTGTGTAAAGATGGTGAGCAAGAACGCTTGAAAGCTGAATTGATTTTTTTTTTCAATATGGCATATTTTACTGTAAAATTATTGAAGCAATCCAGAAATATGTCTAGAGAAAAACATTAACTTAAAATAACATGTTATTTTCATCCCCACACTGTGGTGAATAGTAAATGGATTCTCCTTTTATCACTTTTTCCAGTTTTATCATAACTTTTATTCACTGGATTCACAACTAATAGAGCCTACAGCGTGTAAGATATTCTTTCATTGCAACTTGTTTTAACTCTTACAAACTTTTTTTTTCAATTAGCATTTTTACAAAGCATTTGTAAATATTGACATGTGGACATTTTAGACATTAAGTTTGACACACCCAGATATTCTCATGCTTCTGTTTTTATATTGGAATTGTGTTCTTTAGCTTTGTGCACTGTTTTTTTCATGTACTCTTATCTCATTGTAGTTTAATAAAAGACTTTGTGCTCAATGTGCCACATGTTAATCACAAATTACTATAATAGTACTCAGGCCACAGATACTATATGTATATACAAGAATTATTCCTAAACTATAGTAGCAGCATTCATACAACCTGTGCTGCGACCACAGGGTCAAACTGAGAACTGGTGACTCGAATCCAAAAGTTATGTCAATATTTACATGGGCAAAATTGCCCATATTCAGAGTCGGTTTACACGCATGCTTAAGTACATTTTCTGGGAACCTGTTCAGATTATTAAAATGACCTGTGTGTAGTTCATGCCTCTGAGGTTGCCAGATGAAACATCTGAGAGAAGGTTTTTCAAAAGCATCTACATAACTGCCTTTAAACAACAACACTTGCCTTTAAGCCAGAAGAAAAAAATCAGGGAATAGTATGAAGAATGAAGGGTTTGTTTGTTTGTTTGTTTGTTTGTTTGTTTGTTTGTTTGTTTTCAAATGTAATGTAATGTAAAATAAAAACAAGAGAATTCAAAATTTAACAATAGAAAAGACAAATATGAATATGAATATGAACATTTATATGAATGAGAAGATGGCAAGTCTTGATATAGACATCTAATAGGTATCCGTTAAATTGTTGATATTGTGACATGAATAGTCCTAACTGTACTTCAAATGAATTGATTGTAATCAAATTAATCTCTTCAAATTTGGTTTCATTTAACAATATGGCTTCCATCCTCATTATTCTGGAGCTTATAAAAGAGTAGTTGACCCAGCACATAATATTATTTTATTACTCAATGTAATTAAATCACACTTCTAATTCATTATTTTGAGTTGTTGAATTAATAAAATAATGGCAGCATTTATGTTTAAGGGAATGATACTTATTCAATAATTAACAGTGTCATATTTATGTATATAATATTGGCCTCAAATTGCCATAGTTTGCTTGAGTGTATTTACAGACAGAATCATAAATGTCAGCATGACACATTGTTGTTACATCAAACAAAGATTGGTACTAGGCTTAATACTGTTGTTTGCACACACAAGAAGAATGGACTTAAGTCATAGGTCAGAATCGTGCATAACTGACACACCCTTCTGTTTTTGGCGAACTCTACCTCATGCATGTAATTCTCATGTAACTTTAATCTGTAGTTACATTTGAGGTCTGAATACCAGTGGTATTAAATCCTCAATATGTGTGGGTAACTCACCTCTGACGTCTGCCCATAGTGAATTACAGAACTTCACTGATGCAGGATTTAAGAATACCTAGCTTGTATTGAACAAGTGTTGGCATATAGATAATAGGATAATGTCTTAAGACATGAAGCCAAGACATCTATGTTCTGGAAGCCAGACTCTTTGTTTGAGAAAATAAGTTTAACACTGGCAAAAGAAGTCTTTTTCAACAGAATTAGCCAGAGGTTCATGCTTATGCGTGACTGCCATGTAAAGAGCCAGATGAAATGGTACAGTAACAGCAGCCTTAAGCACATGTACACACATCGTGTATTGGGAGTGTCAACACACAGCCAGGCAAAAAACATATCAACCATGAGATGAAAACAATGCCTGGTCTGTGTAAGTCTGAGTTACAGCCTGGTGCAGGAAATATAGTATATTCCAATAAATCCAATAAATATAGTATATTCCAGAATCCTAAAATACATTTTATAAAAAATAAAAGGCTGCAATGCTTGTAAACAGGTGCAAAATGTAGCTGAAGGAACAGCTATTACATGTCAATATGTTAAAGTTCCACAGCTAGGTTCTGGTTGGCGTTTGCTATATACTCAGTGAATTACTCATCTACACGGGCATGTGGGACAGAGCCCAATCATATATACATCAGCCATTCAACAAATGTTAATCTTCATTCACAACCCTATCCATTTTAAATTGTAGTTGAAATACTAATGACCGCCATTGAGTGACAAACAAGTTTAAAGATATAAGCCAATGTTGCACTGCAGCGACATTATAGATGTTGTGCAATCATGGGGCAGCATGATAACTGTCGTATCCATGTAGCTCAGTAGAGTTATTATTACACCTTGTGGTCAAAATGGGGACCTCAACAAATACGTGAGGCCCATTGGGGAAGGAATCACGCTGCCCCATTCTTGCTCTATTAATGGTTTGTTTGTGGTTGGAAAAAGTAGCAAACCGATAATTTAATGATAATATAATCATTATATTAACAAAGTTATAATGATATTAACAGTTAATATCAATTAATAACCTTAAAATCGTCCTCTGTAAGTCTCATGAAGCTCCCTGCAAGATCTGGGCCCAGGTTTGTGCTGTGCAAGTTACTGATAATCACCAACAGCTGTAGTGGTTTGTCACTACAAAAACTGGCTCTCGTTTCCTCTCCTGAGAAAGCAGTTCAGCATATAACCTAAAGTGTGTGGAGGTTTTAGAGAAGCCTGTTAGTTGCTCATTTAGTTTTATCAGATGAGTCTTTAGCAAAATAGCAGTTGAAATTATAGAGGTACAATTTAAGCATAGTCCTAGACATAAAAGAATTTGAAAGATAAACCAAAGTTGAGTAATATAGACAAAGACTAGACTTAATCTTTCTCTAGAATGCTGATAATTTATACAAAGGCATGAGATCATTTCATATTCCTGATATACCATGTTATCTCTAAATGTAATAGTTCTCAGCAGAACTTATTTATTTTTATATTATTCACTGTATATATCATCCTGATTTGAATATGCATTTAAAAATGTTGCTAATACTAATAATCTCAGTTAACAGGAATGGAAAATTGCCTTTCAGTCCATTTGCTTGATATGGAAACACTCAAAAGTTTTCTAAGAAAACTGGAGTGGCTACATCTGATGGAAGCTGATGAGTCATTTCATTTACTGATGGATCAAAAACAACCAGAGAACAAAACACTCCATTCTACACAGATAGCAATCGCAGCCCAAATGAGTATGAGAATTAAAACACGCGAATGGGTTTAACCCACTTCGCCGGTCTTCAAGACATCATCACACCACTGCACTAAACCTCATCATTACCATATGCTTGAGTGGAGAAGGAAATGAAAATCATGCAGACATGCTGGTACAGTTACACAAACTTTTGTTCACATATTGTTCATTATTAAAGC